>NC_143034.1:67351370-67358870 GCF_057628025.1 Oncorhynchus mykiss | reverse complement strand
TTAAACTAGGTGAACTCTCCCGATGGTTTAAACTAGGTGAACTCACCCGATGGTTTAAACTAGGTGAACTCTCCCGATGGTTTAAACTAGGTGAACTTACGACAGAGCCTGGGCGCGAACCCAGAGTCTCTGATGGCACAGCTGGCGCTGCAGTACATCACCCTTAACCACTGCGCCACCCGGGAGGCCCTGTGGCTGGGCCACTTAAGGACATTCAGAGACTTGTCCCGAAGCCACTCCTGCATTGTCTTGGCTGTGTGCTTTGGGTCGTTGTCCTGTTGGAAGGTGAACCTTCGCCACAGTCTGAGCTCTCTGGAGCAGGTTTCATTCAAGGATCTCTCTGTATAATGCTCCGTTCATCTTTCCCTCGTTCCTGACTAGTCTCCCAGTCCCTGCCACTGAAAAACAACCCCACAGCATGGTTTCCTCCAGACATGATGCTGCCACTATGCTTCACTGTAGGGATGGTGCCAGGTTTCCTCCAGACATGATGCTGCCACTATGCTTCACTGTAGGGATGGTGCCAGGTTTCCTCCAGACATGATGCTGCCACTATGCTTCACTGTAGGGATGGTGCCAGGTTTCCTCCAGACATGATGCTGCCACTATGCTTCACTGTAGGCATGGTGCCAGGTTTCCTCCAGACGTGATGCTGCCACTATGCTTCACTGTAGGCATGGTGCCAGGTTTCCTCCAGACATGATGCTGCCAATATGCTTCACTGTAGGCATGGTGCCAGGTTTCCTCCAGACATGATGCTGCCAATATGCTTCACTGTAGGCATGGTGCCAGGTTTCCTCCAGACATGATGCTGCCACTATGCTTCACTGTAGGCATGGTGCCAGATTTCCTCCAGACATGATGCTGCCACTATGATTTCATCAGACCAGAGAATCTTGTTTCTCATGGTCTGAGAGTCTATAGGTGCCTTTTGGCAAACTCCAAGCTGGCTGTCATGTGCTTTTTACTGAGGAGTGGCTTCCGTCTGTCCACTCTACCATAAAGGCCTGATTGGTTGAGCGCTGCAGAGATGGGAGAACCTTCCAGAATGACAACCATCTCCACAGAGGAACACTAGAGCTAGAGTGACCATCAGGTTCTTGGTCACGTCCCTGACCAAGGTCCTTCTTCCCTGATAGATCAGTTTGGCCAGGCGGCCAGCTCTAGGAAGAGTCTTGGTGGTTCCAAACTTCTTCCATTTAAGAATGATGGAGACCACTGATTTTAATGAAAAATATTTTTTTTATATATATAATTATTAGTATGGTTTGATTAAATTCAAAGCTCCCTACCATCATATCTAAACCAATATGACATGGATGTTGATGAAACTTTGCAAATCAACTTGATTGGAGGCCTCTGGTCATGAGTCGTCATGCCATTACTGAGAACCAGAGTTTTAACAGGGTCATTAACATTAGGGGAAAAAAGGACTATTTCTTTCCCTGACCTAGCTCACTATCTAGGCATCGAATAAGAACGAGCCTACAGCATCCATAAACTGACCATCAGACTTGCCACCTTTCAGACTGAATAAGGTTGTATGACCAACAGTTTTGATTACATTTCTAATTTAAGAACCAATGATGTGCTACCTTGTTGTAGCATTTCTGACAATGCTAACATATTTTTTAGCCAAAGCTCAGAGTTTATACACCAGGCTAGTAAGATGGTGCTGACAGATATGGCAGCTCTGCTTCTACGTGTGTTCACTTGTGAAGGTACCTGTGTGTGTGTTTACCTGGCTGGGCGGGATGGCTCCCCCTTGCAGCAGAGCTAGCAGACAGCAGAGAGCTGAGGTACGGATAGCTGCAGCAGTACGACCTGCCTTCCACACCAGGTTAGGTAGCAGCAACTCCAACAGAAACACATCCAGGTGCTCACAGAACCTCCTAGAGAGAGAGAGAGAGAGAGAGTTCAACCACCTAAAAGGAAGTGATTCCCAAACCTTCCATAACAAAGCCATCACCCACAGAGAAATTAACCTGGAGAAGAGTCCCCTAAGCAAGCTGGTCCTGGGGCTCTGTTCACAAACACAAACACACTCCACAGAGCCCCAGGACAGCAACACAATTAGACGCAACCAAATCATGAGAAAACAAAAAGATAATTACTTGACACATTGGAAAGAATTTACAAAAAAACTGAGTATACAAGAATGCTATTTGGCCCTAAACAGAGAGTACACAGTGGCAGAATACCTGACCACTGTGACTGACCCAAACTTAAGGAAAGCTTTGACTATGTACAAACTCAGTGAGCATAGCCTGTCTTCTCTTGAGAGCCATGTCAGCCTATGTGCACACTGCCCACAAAATGAGGTGGAAACTGAGCTGCACTTCCTAACCTCCTGCCCAATGTATGACCATATTAGAGACACATATTTCCCTCAGATTACACATATCCACAAAGAATTCAAAAAACAAACCCAATTTTGATAAACTCCCATATCTATTGGTTGAAATACCAGCATGTGCCATCACAGCAGCAAGATTTGTGACCTGTTGCCACAAGAAAAGGGAAAATAAATCAACATAAATATGGGTTGTATTTACAATGGTGTTTGTTCTTCACTGGTGAAGAGGCACCATTTTAAATACAACCCATATTTATGTTAATTTATTTTTCCTTTTGTACTATTTGCACATCATTACAACACTGTATATAGACATAGTGACATTTGAAATGTGAGAGATGGGAAGAGAGAGAGGCATGGGGGAAGGGAAGAGAGAGAGAGAGAGAGACAGAGAGAGAGAAATGGAGGGAGAGAGCGAGAGAGATGGAGGGAGAGAGAGAGAGAGATGGAGGGAGAGAGAGAGAGATGGAGAGAGAGTGAGAGTGAGAGAGAGAGAGAGAGATGGAGCATTAATGAAGTCGGTCAGTTATTCCAATGGACTGATTCCTACATTAGTACACGTCTTGGATAGAAGTAGATGTTCTGAAGCCGTCTCTCCTCCCCAGTCCCCACACAACAAATTACTTCTCCAATGATTCACTAAGAAATACCCCCAAAAAATCTGCTCTCTAGTACCGGGCTATTCAACTCTGACCCTACAAGGTCCAGAGCCTGCTGGTTCTCTGTTCTACCTCATCATTAATTACACTCACCTGGTGTCCCAGGTCTAAATCTGTCCCTGGTTAGAGGGGAACAATGAAAACACAGTGGAACTGGCATCCAGGTCTAAATCTGTCCCTGGTTAGAGGGGAACAATGAAAACACAGTGGAACTGGCATCCAGGTCTAAATCTGTCCCTGGTTAGAGGGGAACAATGAAAACACAGTGGAACTGGCATTTAGGCCCAGAGATGAGTTTGAAGGCTCTAGTAGAGTGACACTCTAGTTCCCACATTCCCAAGAAATTCTCTAACGATAAGGACAAATAGATTATTTTCTTCGGAAAATAAAGAAATGGTCTAGTCCCCAGTTTATTATCGAATAATTCACTATGAAATTCCTAAAAACTTTGCAGAAAAGTCTAGGAATACCTAATATAATCAAACGATATGGTGATGAATGATGCAGTCAGTGTACAAATAGGCAACATCATCAGAGTCAGGATGAGCAGACTGGGAAGTAGCCTCCTTGTCCTATGTGTCGCGATGTGAAAACACTTGATGAGAATACACACAGTAATATAGAGCTACCAGGCAGCTACTGGAGATTACTGAGCGCTACACAGTGACAAACCACTGACTCACAGCTGTATCTACGGCCATGTTTCCCACAGCCAGCCGGTCTGTGGATACTAAGACTAGAGGTGCAGAAAGAGAGGGAACAGGGGATGAAGAGAAGGGGACCATCTGGATGTCCTTTGTTTCTCCTCTTCTCTCACTCACTCTCTACTCTCCTGCCAATGCAATCATACTGACAGACACTCCCTCTCCCTGCCTGCCTGCGCCCACACACACACACACACACACACACACAGTTAATTTATGAGTCCGGCACCCCATTTCTCCCCAACACTGACATGTGGTATTTGTAAGTGCAAAATCTGGCAGCAGTCTCTATAATCCCTATATACACCCCCATTATACTTCTGTTCTGTGTGACTACATGTTGGAGCGGGCTGTACCATCTATTCTCCAGTAGGGGGAGCCTATCTCCCACTAATGCAGCCAGTCAGCAGCCTTCATGTGTTCTATTCTCCCTGCTCTCTATCTGTCCTATATGGAAGTGGATGGAAAGGATGCCATGAAGAGTAATGGATCTTTCCACATTGCATTGACCAATCCCATCAATAGTGTGCATGGCGCTCGCAGGCACAATAAGATATGATTGTCAGTTTGGTACCCAACACACATTTACACAGTCAGACTCAAGACAAGTGCTACTCCCAGCAAGTAACGCGCATGTAAAGGACGTCACGCTGCTTATCGAGGGCCGCTTCCTCCTGATTCGGCTCATACCGGGGCCCGAACACAGGACCTCTGCTTCTTTGCAAGCACACATGACCACCCTCCTGAAGTGTCTTACCAATCACGGCACGTGAATAGCAGCTATTTGGCAGCGCAAGTGGGGACACTTCTGGCTGAGGAGGCAGTTTCACACATCCCCATGTGCCCCCCCCCCCCCCACACACACACACACACACACACTGCTAGCCTGTCGGGTCTCTACACTGCCTAGCTCTATGCTGTAAATCTCAGACAGCAATTACAGACCTTCCTTGCCAACAACACACACCTCTTTCTGAAGAAGAACTTTGATTGTATCTGTCATTTTCACAGTGTGGGGTGTATTCTTTCTCCCAGAACACATTCCTTTCTACTTGTATTTCATCTTAACTTTTAATAGCAGCCCACCTCTCTACTTCTGTTCTACCTTAACCTTCAATAGCAGCCCACAGATCCACATGAAACAAAGCCATTATGTGTCAGTGGAACTAAGGCATATGTTTGAGGATACTCTCTCTCTTCCCTTTTCCTTTCTCTTTGTTCTGCTGCCGACATGTTATTATGTCATTTTGTTACAGGAACAAAGAGTGTATTATAGAGAGATACTGTGCATCATTATCATTATCGCCTTGATGAGATGGAAGTGTGTGTCTGTGTGGGTGTGCTGCACTACAAACATTCTACATGGGAGAGACTGTGTGCGGGAAGGTATTACTTAAAAAAAGGCAGCTTGTAACCACATATAACAAATGGATTTGCATTAGTATATGCATTAAAAGTCCCAATGTAAAGATACAGCTCACTTTTCTACTTTTCTAGTTGCTACAGAGCATTGCTACATGGGACAGGTGCCCCATGTCAGTGAAGAGCATTGCTACATGGGACACGTGCCCCATGTCAGTGAAGAGCATTGCTACATGGGACACGTGCCCCATGTCAGTGAAGAGCATTGCTACATGGGACACGTGGCCCATGTCAGTGAAGAGCATTGCTACATGGGACACGTGCCCCATGTCAGTGAAGAGCATTGCTACATGGGACACGTGCCCCATGTCAGTGAAGAGCATTGCTACATGGGACACGTGCCCTATGTCAGTGAAGAGCATTGCTACATGGGACACGTGCCCCATGTCAGTGAAGAGCATTGCTACATGGGACACGTGGCCCATGTCAGTGAAGAGCATTGCTACATGGGACACGTGCCCCATGTCAGTGAAGAGCATTGCTGCATGGGACACGTGCCCCATGTCAGTGAAGAGCATTGCTACATGGGACACGTGCTGCCATGCAGCCTGCTCTTCACTGACTTTGTGGCAGTGGGTAGCATGGCTAGTGGCTAACATTAGTGGCTAACCGAGCTGGAATATAAACTCTGTAGCACAGAGTAGATCCTCCAAATGCCGTTGAAAAATAGTGCATTGTGGGTAGATGAGAAGATCTCCAGAATTAAGTGAATAAATATTTAATAATTATGTTTGTACTTATAGGTAACCAGATCGTGACTACAACTAACTTACTAAGTCTTTGACTACACATCACGTTGGTGAGTAAAAAGTCATGCTTCCAACCCTATCTGTCAATATGAATTCTTCATAGTATATACTTCCAGAAGACCTGGTGCCCTTAGATGAAAGTTGCTATACTGTATAATCACTCACTACGGATCTTCCTATGATGACTTAACTACCAAGGTGCCCTGGGTTAAAAGCACAAGTCAACACTAAACAGCATAGGTGGCCTGTGAGAGGAAGAGAGAGTTGGGGAAGGACAGAGGCTCTGCTTGTTACCTTTATGGGATGGATGTAGCCTATCACTCACCTCTGGAGCTTGGAGTTCACAATGCTAATGTCTTAATGTCTGACTTCTAGCCTGGGTGTCAGTCTGCTTCTACCAACTCCTTTGGCCAGTTTGACTAAAAGGGTTCCGCACCATAATAACTACCCAGATTGACCTCCACATGACCCTAGACATTATGTACACATCCACGGTGACACGCGCTGCACCCCGGGCAGTCACGGTCGACCCTTGGGGACCACGCTGACGAGTTACCCCACTGAGTGACGGGGACAACTGTTGCTGCGACCGCAGGAGCCACAGCAGAGACCACAGACCACAAGGCCCCGGCTTAACTTAATGCATTCCCCAAGATTAGAGAGGCGCTAGAGAGGCGCTGGAGGGGAAGAGAGACGGACTATGTGGAAATGGCTTGGAGATAACAGAGATATTCAGGGACCCCATGAGGAGTCTTTCATGTTATTGTCTGCTAATATCCTGGTCTGGATTTGACTGAATGTAATGTGGAATGCGTGGGTGACAGGTAGCCTCTCCACAGGTGATTTAGTTGCATGTGTCTGTTTACAATGTGGCTCATGATGTGTAAATCAAATCCTCTTCGGGGCAATACAAGTTTAATTCTGTCATTCATTCTTCCAATCATTCAGTTAGTATTGCTAGGTATGTTTCATGTTGGTAGGTCCCAGATGTAACAAGATGCCTGTGGTGGTAGATTCCATCCAGATTAGTGAGACGGGGGAGGACAATTTAGGCCAAGTAAAGCTCATTTCAACACATTTGAGCTATGGCTTCTATGAATTCTAAATTCAGCCTTGTAATGAGAAATATAAACAGTCAAAAGTAGGGGTAGGGGAGGGCATGTCCCCTCCATTACTAGTGGAAATTACACCCATGGTTTTTCCTATTATGACCAATCTCCTATAGTAGCCATAGACTCTATATAGCCCAAGCCTCATAGAGAATAAACAGACCCACTGCAGTCTGCAGAGCCTGAGATGGGACAGCTACCATAGACTTGCTGTACATAATACATCATTGACAACTACGTCTGTTGACGAGGGTCCCGTGTCGCTGGGCTGCTAATTCTACAGTTAATGAGGGGAAGTTGGAAAAACATGAACTGTGCTAAATCTGCTAATAACGCCTGGGGAGAAACACATCACGTTCAGGGCAGTTTGGAGAAATGAAAACAAACGTGACAGGTTTAGGTCAGCCTGCGCTAACGAGCCTGTGGAAAGTCAACCTGGGCTATACCGGTCCAGCCTAGCTTTAACTGTGTGTATCTAAGACCATTACTGAACTTTCACCT
>NC_143034.1:67261370-67348870 GCF_057628025.1 Oncorhynchus mykiss | reverse complement strand
ATAACCACACAAAGACTGGGGGGGTCTGACCGTAAGCTTAGAATGGACTGGTCAGTTATGACTGGAGGCTTAGGGGACTAGAGGACATACTACAGCTGTTTATTGCTGTTCTCATACAATCAGAGCAGAAACCTCAAATACCTGTTCAGTACATCCTGTTACTATCATCTGATAAATATCTGTGTAAATCTATTGGTCCTGATTAAGCATGAATAACAGTACAACTATAAAACTAAAGAACAAAAATAACTTCTCTATTATTAGAATTATACAGACAAACCTAAAAGGGTTCTATTTTGGGTTCCATGTAGAAACAATTCCATAGAGGGTTCTACATGGGGACAGCCAAAGAACCCTTTTTTCTAAGAGTGTATAGGTCTGGAGTGCAAGTGTGTGGTGTGTGAGAGAGAGAGACGGAGACAGAGACAGAGAGAGAAACAAGGGCAAGAAGGGCATTCTATGCCATCAAAAATAACATAAAATTCAACATACCAATTAGGATCTGGCTAAAAATACTTGAATCAGTCATAGAGCCCATTGCCCTTTATGGTTGTGAGGTCTGGGGTCCGCTCACCAAACAAGATTTCACAAAATAGGACAAACACCAAATTGAGACTCTGCACGCAGAATTCTGCAAAAATATCCTCTGTGTACAAAGTAGAACAACAAATAATACATGCAGAGCAGAATTAGGCCGATACCCACTAATGATCAAAATACAGAAAATAACTGTTAAATTCTACAACCACCTAAAAGGAAGCGATTCCCAAACCTTCCATAACAAAGCCATCACCTACAGAGAGATTAACCTGGAGAAGAGTCCCCTAAGCAAGCTGGTCCTGGGGCTCTGATCACAAACACACCCCACAGAGCCCCAGCAACACAATTAGACCCAACCAAATCATGAGAAAACAAAAAGATAATTATTTCCAATGTGTCAAGTAATTAACAAAAAACAGAGCAAACTAGAATGCTATTTGGCCCTAAACAGAGAGTACACAGTGGCAGAATACCTGACCACTGTGACTGACCCTAAACAGAGAGTACACAGTGGCAGAATACCTGACCACTGTGATGGACCCTAAACAGAGAGTACACAGTGGCAGAATACCTGACCACTGTGACGGACCCTAAACAGAGAGTACACAGTGGCAGAATACCTGTCCACTGTGACTGACCCAAACTTAAGGAAAGCTTTGACTATGTACATACTTAGTGAGCATAGCCTTGCTATTGAGAAAGGCCGCCGTAGACAGACCTGGCTCTCAAGAGAAGACAGGCTATGTGCACACTGCCCACAAAATGAGGTGGAAACTGAGCTGCACTTCCTAACCTCCTGGCCAATGTATGACCATATTAGAGACACATATTTCCCTCAGATTACACAGATCCACAAAGAATTTGAAAACAAACCCAATTTTGATAAACTGCCATATCTACTGGGTGAAATAACACAGTGTGCCATCACAGCAGCAAGATTTGTGACCTGTTGCCACAAGAAAAGGTCAACCAGTGAAGAACAAACACCATTGTAAATACAACCCATGTCTTTATTGTTTTGAAACTTCTGTATGTGTAATGTTTACTGTTAATTTTATTGTTTATTTCACTTTTGTATATTATCTACCTCACTTGCTTTGGCAATGTTAACACATGTTTCCCATGCCAATAAAGCCCCTTGAATTGAAATTGAATTGAAAGAGAGAAAGAGAGAGCGATCCGGGATGAAAGAACGTGTGTCGGAGGTGCTAATGTCGGAGGATTATGGGGGATAGGGGTAAAGGAATGCGTAAAGTGAGAGCCCTGTAACCCTCCCTAACCTGGACTGAGACAGACTGGGAGTGGGGGGGGGATTTACCCTAGTCACTAAGCTAACTTGGCTCTAATGACATGCTTTCTGTGTGTAGCTGGATAATGGCAGGTTATGTTGCTGACTTGCCAGATGCCTCAAACTGAATTATTTTGCTGCCATCATTCGCTACATACTTCAGTCAGACTGCCACCATTGAAGTTGTTTGTAGTGACATCAAAGTGCGGGGTGTTGTACAAAACCAAGTCATCAGCGATTGGACCATCTCTAACCATCAGAGTATCAAAGCCAATGACACATTTTTAAAAGTGCCACTTTACACATTTTTGTTCTGGCTCTGGCCCAAACCATCGGTTTCTGGGACCAATCAGACCGTAGAGGAGGTACTCAGATACAGACTCATTTTTGTTCTGGCTCTGGCCCAAACCATCGGTTTCTGGGACCAATCAGACCGTAGAGGAGGTACTCAGATACAGACTCATTTTTGTTCTGGCTCTGGCCCAAACCATCGGTTTCTGGGACCAATCAGACCGTAGAGGAGGTACTCAGATACAGACTCATTTTTGTTCTGGCTCTGGCCCAAACCATCGGTTTCTGGGACCAATCAGACCGTAGAGGAGGTACTCAGATACAGACTCATTTTTGTTCTGGCTCTGGCCCAAACCATCGGTTTCTGGGACCAATCAGACCGTAGAGGAGGTACTCAGATACAGACTCATTGCGAAGAAGAAACTAACATCCATGGGTGTGATGTTTTGCCGGTGCAAGGAGTTTGGGTAGCCAGGCAAGTCTCTTTCTGTCTGTGTGAGTGTTTCTAAAGGGGACTTGAGTTAAAGGTCTTTGACTTGTCTCAGAGTCATACAGGTCTTAAGGGTAGATGACAGCGTAGAAATAAAGTGAATAGAACGGACATAGCAACATTTGTTTCCATTCCTGTTAGTGAGTATTTCTCCTTTGCCAAGATAATCCAGCCTCCTGACAGGTGTAGCAACATCACACAGCCATTGTAGAGGAGTGGGACAACATTCCACAGGCCACAATCAACAGCCTGATCAACTCGATGTGAAGGAGATGTGTCGCACTGCATGAGGCAAATGGTGGTCCCACCAGATACTGACTGGTTTTCTGATCCACACCCCTTCTTTTCTGTTGT
Source organism: Oncorhynchus mykiss (assembly GCF_057628025.1). Classification (NCBI taxonomy): domain Eukaryota; kingdom Metazoa; phylum Chordata; class Actinopteri; order Salmoniformes; family Salmonidae; genus Oncorhynchus; species Oncorhynchus mykiss. Next base: position 67,345,907 of record NC_143034.1, on the reverse strand, counting down.
TGTTGGTATATGTGACTAACAGATGCATATCTGTATTCCCAGTCATGTGAATTCCATAGATTAGGGTCTAATGAATGTATTTACATTGACTGATTTCCTGATATGAACTGTACCTCAGTAAAACCTTTGAAATGATCGCATGCTGTGTTTATGTTTTTGTGATGGTGGCTGTTTGGCTGGTATGGAATGAAGGGTTGTCTTCAATGACAATATCCACTCTATAACTGGTATTGGAGTGGTGGGGAAACAACATGGAGGTAATAGCTTGACTATAGTCTCACCTGACTGGCCAGCGATGACATGTAGCAAATATTGTATACTATATTGACAAGATAGTCAAGTGACCCGCACTAACAGTAGAAATACATGTCCTCAAATATGGAAGTCAGGGTGGAGGCGGCGAGATCAGGTGGAACCATTCTAGCCAATGAGAGGGCAGATATGCATGTGAACAACAGGCCATAGAGATAGATGACTCATCTTTGTGTCTGTGCCATTATAGAGTCTGTGACCGCAAGGGCAGCACCATTGAAGCCATTTCCATTTTAAAGTAGTCAATTTTCTTATTTTTCATTGGCTGATTGCTCCAAAATCATAGGAATCCCCACCCAATTGTCTACTTTAAAATGGTGGAAGTCCTCAATGGCAATATCCACACTAAAACGGGTTATATCCATGATGAGTCCTCACCCCATGACAACAGGAACAACTCCAATATAAAGTTGTTTTTTTCTAAGTTGGGTAAATGCAACGTGTGTCCACTTATATCAGTAAATTCGGAACAGCCTAACCATTCTGAAACTTCAGTTGATCGAATAAGCCTCACTTAGCAAATGAGCAATTCCATTTTTTGTTGACCAAATTCAACACTCTCCCATTGACCAAAAATTCCTCCCATCTTAGGCTTATTTTCGTGGACAGATTTTGGGCGGAGTAAAACCTCTTGCTTCGCCTCTTCCTCTCTGCCTTTGGTCTCACATGATTCTGACAATAATGTGGTTTTAGTCTCACCTGATTGGCCAGATATGACTGTTTGGACAGTAATGGGTTGGTTACAGATTGGTCTTCTGATTGGACAGAATTGACCTGTATTCTCACCTGATTGGCCAGCGATGTGGCTAGTCTCACATGACTGGCCAGAGATGACCTATAGCAGAGCTCTCCAACCCTGTTCCTGTAGGTTCTCTCAAACCCTAATCTAACACACCTGATTTGAATGAATATCTATCTGATCAGTTGAATCAGGTTAGTTACAAGTGGAGTTGGATTTAAAACCTACAGGAGGGTAGGCTCTCCAGGAACACGCTTGGAGAAGCCTGACCTATAGTCTCACCTGATTGGGTGGAGATGACCTGGAGCTGCAGTCTCTGGGGGGAGTAGCTGGTCCAGGTCTTCTGAGAGGCTGAGAGCCACTGGAGCAGCTGATCCATGTGCTGCCTGTAGAGGTCAGCTACTGTAGCCAGACCCTGGACCTTACACAGAGACACTACGCTCTGTTCTGCCTGAGAGGAGAGAGACAGGTGGAGAGAGATGGAGAGGAGAGAGAGAGAGAGAGCGAGATGGAGAGAGATGGAGAGGAGAGAGAGACACAGAGAGAGAGGGAGATGGAGAGGAGAGAGGGAGACAGAGAGAGGGAGATGGAGAGGAGAGAGATAGAGAGAGAAACAGGAAGGGAAGGTGAGAGAAAGTGATCAACACATTCCATTAAAATGTTAATGGCTGTGTTGCAAGTTTAGATTACATCTGGAAACAGAAGCATGAACAGTAACTTTACCATGAAAATAATAACTCTCCAAAAACGCTGTAAACAATGTGCTTCACATGCTCTTAGTCTTATACAGTGCCTTGCGAAAGTATTCGGCCCCCTTGAACTTTGCAACCTTTTGCAACATTTCAGGCTTCAAACATAAAGATATACAACTGTATTTTTTTGTGAAGAATCAACAACAAGTGGGACACAATCATGAAGTGGAACGACATTTATTGGATATTTCAAACTTTTTTAACAAATTGGCCGTGCAAAATTATTCAGCCCCTTTACTTTCAGTGCAGCAAACTCTCTCCAGAAGTTCAGTGAGGATCTCTGAATGATCCAATGTTGACCTAAATGACTAATGATGATAAATACAATCCACCTGTGTGTAATCAAGTCTCCGTATAAATGCACCTGCACTGTGATAGTCTCAGAGGTCCGTTAAAAGCGCAGAGAGCATCATGAAGAACAAGGAACACACCAGGCAGGTCCGAGATACTGTTGTGAAGAAGTTTAAAGCCGGATTTGGATACAAAAAGATTTCCCAAGCTTTAAACATCCCAAGGAGCACTGTGCAAGCGATAATATTGAAATGGAAGGAGTATCAGACCACTGCAAATCTACCAAGACCTGGCCGTCCCTCTAAACTTTCAGCTCATACAAGGAGAAGACTGATCAGAGATGCAGCCAAGAGGCCCATGATCACTCTGGATGAACTGCAGAGATCTACAGCTGAGGTGGGAGACTCTGTCCATAGGACAACAATCAGTCGTATATTGCACAAATTTGGCCTCAATGGAAGAGTGGCAAGAAGAAAGCCATTTCTTAAAGATATCCATAAAAAGTGTTGTTTAAAGTTTGCCACAAGCCACCTGGGAGACACACCAAACATGTGGAAGAAGGTGCTCTGGTCAGATGAAACCAAAATTGAACTTTTTGGCAACAATGCAAAACGTTATGTTTGGCGTAAAAGCAACACAGCTGAACACACCATCCCCACTGTCAAACATGGTGGTGGCAGCATCATGGTTTGGGCCTGCTTTTCTTCAGCAGGGACAGGGAAGATGGTTAAAATTGATGGGAAGATGGATGGAGCCAAATACAGGACCATTCTGGAAGAAAACCTGATGGAGTCTGCAAAAGACCTGAGACTGGGATGGAGATTTGTCTTCCAACAAGACAATGATCCAAAACATAAAGCAAAATCTACAATGGAATGGTTCAAAAATAAACATATCCAGGTGTTAGAATGGCCAAAGTCCAGACCTGAATCCAATCGAGAATCTGTGGAAAGAACTGAAAACTGCTGTTCACAAATGCTCTCCATCCAACCTCACTGAGCTCGAGCTGTTTTGCAAGGAGGAATGGGAAAAAATTTCAGTCTCTCGATGTGCAAAACTGATAGAGACATACCCCAAGCGACTTACAGCTGTAATCGCAGCAAACTTAAGGGGGCTGAATAATTTTGCACGCCCAATTTTTCAGTTTTTGATTTGTTAAAAAAGTTTGAAATAGCCAATAAATGTCGTTCCACTTCATGATTGTGTCCCACTTGTTGTTGATTCTTCACAAAAAAATACAGTTTTATATCTTTATGTTTGAAGCCTGAAATGTGGCAAAAGGTTGCAAAGTTCAAGGGGGCCGAATACTTTCGCAAGGCACTGTACATCAAACCACTAACACATGTACCCATACAGAAAACAAACAGGAAGCATACATCCCATAGTCACAATAAACATCAACGAAGAGGAAATGAGCAGAGTGAGAGAAAGGAGCGTGAGCATAGTGTTGTCTCTTCAGGACAGAGGAAGTGACCTCGAGGGGCGCGTTATGGTCCCCTTGAGGGGAGGCGGGGATGGACACTGTCTGATTGACTGTCCTCGAGTCAATAGTGTTAACCCCCTGCGAAGGGAGCCAACAACCCCCCCCCCCCCCCCCCCCCCCCACAAACCCTGACTGGAAGATCATTTTCTGGGAAAACTGGCGTTGCCATTCCCCCTGGGAGGTGGAACAACATCCAGGAATGTCCCAGGCCATGCTCTCCCTCCCTCCTTCCCCCCTTCTCTACATGTCCCAGGCCATGCTCTCCCTCCCCCCTTCTCTACATGTCCCAGGCCATACTCTCCCTCCCTCCTTCCCCCCTTCTCTACATGTCCCAGGCCATGCTCTCCCTCCCTCCTTCTCTACATGTCCCAGGCCATGCTCGCCCTCCCCCTTCCCTACATGTCCCAGGCCATACTCTCCCTCCCTCCTTCCCCCCTTCTCTACATGTCCCAGGCCATACTCTCCCTCCCTCCTTCCCCCCTTCTCTACATGTCCCAGGCCATGCTCTCCCTCCCCCTTCTCTACATGTCCCAGGCCATGCTCTCCCTCCCTCCTTCCCTACATGTCCCAGGCCATGCTCTCCCTCCCTCCTTCCCCCCTTCTCTACATGTCCCAGGCCATGCTCGCCCTCCCCCTTCTCTACATGTCCCAGGCCATGCTCTCCCTCCCTCCTTTCCCCCTTCTCTACATGTCCCAGGCCATGCTCTCCCTCCCTCCTTTCCCCCTTCTCTACATGTCCCAGGCCATGCTCTCCCTCCCTCCTTCTCTACATGTCCCAGGCCATGCTCTCCCTCCCTCCTTCTCTACATGTCCCAGGCCATGCTCTCCCTCCCTCCTTCCCTACATGTCCCAGGCCATGCTCTCCCTCCCTCCTTCCCCCCTTCTCTACATGTCCCAGGCCATGCTCGCCCTCCCTCCTTCTCTACATGTCCCTGTCCCTATTCTTCCTCCCAGTTCCAAACAGGACACCGTTTCTGCAGACAGACACACAGACAGTCAGACATAGAAGGCCACTGAGTGGTCAGTCATTCATCCGTTGGCCAGAGTGCAACTCCACTTCCCGCTCCTCTCCTCGTAGACCTGCTATTAGCACACAGTCCAGACAGACCGACTAAACTAAGACGTAACACAGGGCTTTTACAGTCTGTTCTGTTTCCTCTGCCTCTTCTCTTTGTCGTTTTATTCTGGGTCAAGTTACCCGGACGAGGAGTGTCCTTCGCGGCAGGATGGCGCTCGCATGGCATGTAATGGCAGTAGGCGTGAGGAAAGATGGCGCTGATTCTCTCGCTCTCTCAAAACCGCCTCCTTTCACCCTTGGCAACGGTTTAAACTAGTTCCACTCCAAAGGTGCAATTTCTGACTAAATGGGTAATTACAGTAGACTGTCGAGTTCCACTGTGCCCACTTTGAACCAGGGCCAACACTTACATTCTTCAAATAGCTTCTCTGGCCCGCTATACAAAACATACTCACAGCTGTAATAAACAAGGAGGAGGGGGGTGGAAAGAGAGTGTTACATGTTAAAAACATTCTAGATCACCACATGTCAGAGCAGAGAAGGAGAGGAGTAGTTACACAGGAGAGGTGGATGGTTATAAACGTTGAGCCCACAGGGGAGGGGAGGCCTGCCTGGAAGACAGAGAGGATAATGGGATTGCTCGTTAGAGCCACTGGGTGAGGCTGTGTGTGTGTGTGTGTGTGTGTGTGTGTGTGTGTGTGTGTGTGTGTGTGTGTCTCTTACCTGGGCAGTGAGCTGGGGTTTGATGTATGGATGTGTAGACATACGTATGTGTGTCCATGTACTGTATGTGTGTGTATGTGAGCACATCTTACCTTGTCAGTGAGCTGTGGCTCAGTGGAGAGGCTCTGGACAGTAACCAGCACCTGTAACAGCTGTAGACTGACCGAGCAACAGTCCTTCTCACAAACAGACAACAGAACATCCACACAGGACAGCAACTGGTCCAGATACACCGCCTGGGAGAGGGACGGAGAGACAATTCTAATTCAGCCCTTTATTGGGTAAATATCATACATCACACAAACACATTTAAATATCAGCCCTCACACATTTACACCTGGAAAAGGAGAGACCGGGAGAGAGAGGGAGACGGAGATAGGGGAATGTGTAGATTGAGGTGGAGTGTGAGAAGGGGTGAGAGAGATAGGTACAGAGAGAGAGATAGGTACAGAGAGATAGGTACAGAGATAGGGAGTAAGAGAGAGATAGGTACAGAGAGAGGGAGTAAGAGAGATGGGTACAGAGAGAGGGAGTAAGAGAGATGGGTACAGAGAGAGATAGGTACAGCGATATGGAGTAAGGGAGTAAGAGAGAGAGATAGGTACAGAGAGAGGGAGTAAGAGAGATGGGTACAGAGAGAGATAGGTACAGAGAGAGGGAATAAGAGAGAGGTACAGAGAGAGGGAATAAGAGAGAGAGATAGGTACAGAGAGAGAGAGATAGGTACAGAGATAGGGAGTAAGAGAGAGATAGGTACAGAGAGAGGGAGTAAGAGAGATGGGTACAGAGAGAGATAGGTACAGAGAGAGGGAATAAGAGAGAGAGAGAGGTACAGAGAGAGGGAATAAGAGAGGGATAGGTACAGAGAGAGAGAGAGATAGGTACAGAGAGAGAGAGATAGGTACAGAGATAGGGAGTAAGAGAGAGATAGGTACAGAGAGATGGGTACAGAGAGATGGGTACAGAGAGATGGGTACAGAGAGAGATAGGTACAGAGAGAGGGAATAAGAGAGAGAGAGAGGTACAGAGAGAGGGAATAAGAGAGAGAGATAGGTACAGAGAGAGAGAGAGATAGGTACAGAGAGAGAGATAGGTACAGAGAGAGGGAGTAAGAGAGAGACTGCAGTGCTAGTCTGATGGTGCATGAGAAGCCCCTGACCTCTGTTCCTCACTGTCATACTGTTAAATGAGGGAAAAGTCAATGGTGTGACCGCTCCCTTCACCACCAGCCTAGAAGCTAGATTTATTTTCTCTGAACTCTATCCGCCCTCTCCCCTCTATCCCTCCTTCTGTCTCCCTCGCTCACACTTCTCTCCATCTGCTCCCTCTCACCTCTCTCACGACACGCCATCCTCCCTTCCTCCCTCAGTTCTGACACTCTCTCTCTCTCTCTCTCTCTCTGTGTCTCTCTCCCTCTGTGTCTCTCTCCCTCTGTCTCCCCCCCCCCTCTCTCTCTGTGTGTCTCTCTGTCTCTCTGTCTCCCCATCTCTCTCTCTCTCTCTGTGTCTCTCTGTGTCTCTCTCTCTCTCTCTCCTTGTCTCTCTCTCTCTCTCTCGCTCCGTGTCTCTCTCTCTCTGTCTCTCTCTCTGTGTCTCTCTCTCTCTCTCTGTGTTGCTCTCTCTCTCTGTGTTGCTCTTTCTCTCTGTGTTGCTCTCTCTCTCTCCATCTGTGTCTCTCTGTGTCTCTCTCTCTGTAGGGTGAGCTCATGTTTAGACAAAAGGCCCTCCACTCTGACCAATTTCCATGCCATCACCGGGAGCACAGCCTTGTTTCCTGTTTTGCTGTGGCCTGTCATTAGAGAGGAGGGAGGGATGGGGAGGCAGTCTCCAGGTGTTTGCTTAGGGAGAGAGGGGGTGTATTAGGGAATGGAGAGAGATGGCCAAGAGTCTGTACGCACGCACACACACACACACACACACACACACACACACACACACACACACACACACACACACACACACACACCTCATCCCTCCCATTCTCCATAATGACAAAACGTCTGTTCAGTGCTCAAAGCAGGCACTAGGAGGAGCACAACACTGTCTTCCCCGAGCGGCCAAAGAGCGGCCAGAGCGGTCAGAGAGAAGCCAGAGAGCAGAAAGACAGCGGCCAGAGAGCAGCCAGAGAGCGACCAGAGAGCAGAAAGAGAGCGGCCAGAGAGCAGAAAGAGAGCAGCCAGAGAGCAGAAAGAGAGCGGCCAGAGAGAAGCCAGAGAGCAGAAAGAGAGCGGCCAGAGAGCGGCCAAAGAGCAGAAAGAGAGCGGCCAAAGAGAAGCCAGAGAGCTGCCAGAGAGTGGAAAGAGAGCGGCCAGAGAGCGGAGAGAGCGGCCAGAGAGCGGCCAGAGAGCAGAAAGAGAGCGGCCAGAGAGAAGCCAGAGAGCGGCCAGAGAGCGGCCAGAGAGCGGCCAGAGAGCGGCCAGAGAGCGGCCAGAGAGAAGCCAGAGAGCGGCCAAAGAGCAGAAAGAGAGCGGCCAAAGAGAAGCCAGAGAGCTGCCAGAGAGTGGAGAGAGCGGCCAGAGAGCGACCAGAGAGCAGAAAGAGAGCGGCCAGAGAGAAGCCAGAGAGCGGCCAGAGAGCGACCAGAGAGCAGAAAGAGAGCGGCCAGAGAGCAGAAAAAGAGTGGCCAGAGGGATGCCAGAGAGCGACCAGAGAGAAGCCAGAGAGCGGAAAGAGTGGCCAGAGAGCAGAAAGAGAGCGGCCAGAGAGCAGAAAGAGAGCGGCCAGAGAGCAGAAAGAGAGCGGCCAGAGAGCTGCCAGAGAGCTGAAAGAGAGCGGCCAGAGAGCAGCCAGAGAGCAGCCAGAGAGCAGCCAGAGAGCAGAAAGAGAGCGGCCAGAGAGCAGCCAGAGAGCAGCCAAAAAGCAGAAAGAGAGCGGCCAGAGAGCAGCCAGAGAGCAGAAAGAGAGTGGCCAGAGAGCGGCCAGAGAGCGGCCAGAGAGCGGCCAGAGAGCAGAAAGAGAGCGGCCAGAGAGCAGAAAGAGAGCGGCCAGAGAGCAGAAAGAGAGCGGCCAGAGAGCAGAAAGAGAGCAGCCAGAGAGCAGAAAGAGAGCGGCCAGAGAGCGGCCAGAGAGAAGCCAGAGAGCAGCCAGAGAGCAGCCAGAGAGCAGCCAGAGAGCGGCCAGAGAGAAGCCAGAGAGCAGCCAGAGAGCAGCCAGAGAGCAGCCAGAGAGCGGCCAGAGAGAAGCCAGAGAGCAGCCAGAGAGCAGCCAGAGAGCGGCATGCCACTTCAGTGGGAAGGAAAAGAGATCAAAGCATAAATAAATAAGATGGAAGAGCAGTGAGTCTATGACAGGACTGGAGAGGAGAGACTAGAGGGTCAGGACTTCCAGGACTGGAGAGGAGAGACTAGAGGGTCAGGACTTCCAGGGCTGGAGAGGAGAGACTAGAGGGTCAGGACTTCCAGGACTGGAGAGGAGAGACTAGAGGGTCAGGACTTCCAGGACTGGAGAGGAGAGACTAGAGGGTCAGGACTTCCAGGGCTGGAGAGGAGAGACTAGAGGGTCAGGACTTCCAGGACTGGAGAGGAGAGACTAGAGGGTCAGGACTTCCAGGGCTGGAGAGGAGAGACTAGAGGGTCAGGACTTCCAGGGCTGGAGAGGAGAGACTAGAGGGTCAGGACTTCCAGGGCTGGAGACTAGAGACTATTCTAAAAGAAAGTGAGCATTGAGGATAACCTCTGCTTCCTTAGTCCCCCTGTCTGGCCTGGGCTTCCCTGGGGCTTCCCCCTCCCCTCTCTGGGCTTCCCTGTGCCTCCCCCTTACCTCTGGGTTTTCCTGGGGCCTCCCCCTCACCTCTCTTGGCTTCCCTGGGGCCTCCCCCTCACCTCTCTTGGCTTCCCTGGGGCCTCCCCCTCACCTCTCTGGGCTTCCCTGGGCCTCCCCCTCACCCCATCTTGGCTTCCCTGGGCCTCCCCCTCACCCCATCTTGGCTTCCCTGGGGCCTCCCCCTCACCCCTCCTGGCTTCCCTGGGGCCTCCCCCTCACCCCTCCTGGCTTCCCTGGGGCCTCCCCCTCACCCCTCTGGGCTTGTGACTCAGTTCTCCCCTCCTGTGTACTTACTCACCCCCCCTGTAGAGTGTGGACGTGCTCACAGTGGGTGGTGAGGATACCCATAGAATCTCTAGTTATTGTATTTCTGTGGGGATCCCCCTCTTTACAGCTCTGCAGCTCACTATCATGGGAATAGAGCAGAGATAATGTGGAGGTTTCACTCTGTTCTGGTCTGGTCTGTCCTGTTCTGGTCTGCTCTGTTCTGTTCTCTGCTGTGTTCTGTTCTGCTCTGTTTTGGTGTGTTCTGGTCTGTTCTCTGCTGTGTTCTCTTCTGTTCTCTGCTGTGGTCTGTTCTGTTCTCTGCTGTGTTCTGGTCTGTTCTGTTCTCTGCTGTGTTCTGGTCTGTTCTGTTCTCTGCTGTGGTCTGGTCTGTTCTGTTCTCTGCTGTGGTCTGGTCTGTTCTGTTCTCTGCTGTGTTCTGGTCTGTTCTGTTCTCTGCTGTGGTCTGTTCTGTTCTGTTCTCTGCTGTGGTCTGGTCTGTTCTGTTCTCTGCTGTGTTCTGGTCTGTTCTGTTCTCTGCTGTGTTCTGGTCTGTTCTGTTCTCTGCTGTGTTCTGGTCTGTTCTGTTCTCTGCTGTGGTCTGGTCTGTTCTGTTCTCTGCTGTGGTCTGGTCTGTTCTGTTCTCTGCTGTGTTCTGGTCTGTTCTGTTCTCTGCTGTGGTCTGGTCTGTTCTGTTCTCTGCTGTGTTCTGGTCTGTTCTGTTCTCTGCTGTGGTCTGGTCTGTTCTGTTCTCTGCTGTGGTCTGTTCTCTGTTCTGGTTTGTTGTGTATTCATTACCCCCCCCCCCCCCCCAACTTCTGCCGGTGTCATGGCAACAGGGAAACAGATACACCCCTGGAGCTCAGACCCGGTTGTGTCAGTCCACAGGTGAGGTGGCGGGTACGGGTACGGGCACGGGTACGGTAAGCCCAACCCACCACCACACTTCTCCTTTCTTTCCTCTCTCTTTCAACAGCGAGAGGAGCAGGCCACAGCTGTCAGCGGCCATGACATCAGACAGAGGAAACATGTCAGAGTGGGGTTTGTGTTTTCTGAGAGACAGTAATATGGCCGACATGGCATCACCACGTCACGCAAAGGACAGCCACTCCCAAGTCTCTCGGCAGCATTTGCACCGAAGACAAGTTAGAAAACAGAGCCTCCTCTTGCTCAGCACTTTGACAGTGTCTTGCTGTGTAATGTTCTGTCTGTTAACGACGTGGTTGTAAACACTCCTTCCCTTCACCTTTCTCTCTCCCATCTGCCTGTTTGCTTTAGCTCCGCAAATGTGAGACTAGCGCCGTAGCCACGGCAACACCACAATGGCCCTCAGCTGTAGAGTGAGAGCGTGTCTCTATTATGTACTAATAGCTTAATGTCTGTGGGTGTGTGTGTTTTATGGTATGTCCTATAATTACAACTTGTACGACACGGAAGCTTAACTAACCAACACTCCTTTCAACTCCTCTCTGCCACAGTGAAGTCATTGTGAGTGCCAAGCACAATATCAGTGTCCACATCTTCAAGGGGCTCCACCACTCTCTCTCTCTCTCTCTGCTGACCAGAGTGGTGACTTTGAAGATTATTTATATTGGATTTTTTTTACTGCTTTTTGGTCCAAGTCAAACCTCTCACTCTCTTGCACAAAACTCTAATGTTGGAAGGATCAAAAACACAAAAGTTGTTCTCAACTTTTGAAGTTTATTTTAAAAAGCATAGCATCTGAGTCTGCAATTTAACTATTATTTTTTAACTCTACTTTATCTTATCACCACCGCTGCCCAATGTGCTCATATGACATTTTCCCCTTACATGTCTAAAAACCAACGAGCTAAACTGATATCAAAAACAGACAGTTAGTCCAACAAGCATGATCACTGTGGCTGCTGGCTAACCTTCACACCATCTGTGTGATGACTGGGTCTCTGAAGTTCATGTCAGAGTATTTGATCATTTTTAGTTAACCTTCATTTCCACGGGTTTTTCTCATAGAGGTAACATCTACTTTTCAAGGGAGACCCGGTCCGACAGCTGCAAGGGAAACAACGTTTCACAAAAAACTTCTTACATACACTAACACAACATTGAACAAAACTATAGACACACATACAGTACAACAATGACATATCACGTAAAGAAACACACAATGTCATAACTAAAAAACAGCTGTCCTAAAGACAATTACACTCTTCCATGATATTTAGAATGGACCAAGTGTTTAAACTCCACCAACGTTTTGGATTGGTAAAGAACCTGAGAGCTGCATGATATACTGAATCAAGTGCTCTCAAGGTAGTGGCCTGTACTGTTCAATTAACAGGTGTGCCTTCTAAAAAAAGTTAATTTGTGGAATTTCTTTCCTTCTTAATGCGTTTGAGCCAATCAGTTGTGTTGTGACAAGGTAGGGGGTATACAGAAGACAGCCCTAACTGGTAAAAGACCAAGAACTCAAATAAGCAAAGAGAAACGACAGTCCATCATTACTCTAAGACATGAAGGTCAGTCAACATGGAACATTTCAAGAACTTTGAAGTTTGTTCAAGTGCAGTTGCAAAAACCATCAAGCACTATGATGAAACTGGCTCTCATGAGGATCACCATAGGAAAGGAAGACCCAGAGTTACCTCTGCTGCAGAGGATAAGTTCATTTGAGTTACCAGCCTCAGAAATTGCAGCCCAAATAAATGCTTCACAGAGTTCAAGTAACAGACACATCTCAGCTAGAGGTCGACCGATTATGATTTTTCAATGCCGATACCGATTATTGGAGGACCCAAAAAAGCCGATACCAATTAATAGGCCAATTTGTATTTATATTTGTAATAATGACAATTACATCAATACAGAATGAACACTGAACCCTTTTATTTTAACTTAATATAATACATCAATAAAATCTATTTAGTCTCAAATAAATAATGAAACATGTTCAATTTGGTTTAAATAATGCAAAAACACAGTGTTGGAGAAGAAGCTAAAAGTGCAATATTTGCCATGTAAAAAAGCTCATGTTTAAGTTCCTTACTCAGAACATATGAAAGCTGGTGGTTCAATATTATGACGCGCCAACTATTTCTCTCTATACCATTTGTATTTCATATACCTTTGACTATTGGATGTTCTTATAGGCACTTTAGTATTGCCAGCCTAATCTCGGGAGTTGATAGGCTTGAAGTCATAAACAGCGCTGTGCTTCAAGCATTGCTAAGAACTGCTCGCTAACGCAGTAAAGTGCTGTTTGAATGAATGCTTATGAGCCTGCTGCTGCCTACCACCGCTCAGTTAGACTGCTCTATCAAATATCAAATCATAGACTTAATTATAATAAACACACAGAAATGCGAGCCTTTGGTCATTAATATGGTTATATTTCATTTCGAAAACAAAACGTTTATTCTTTCAGTGAAATACGGAACCGTTACGTATTTTATCTAATGGGTGGCATCCATAAGTCTAAATATTCCTGTTACATTGCACAACCTTCAATGTTATATGTCATAATTATGTACAGTCATTGTTAGGATGAAAACCCAGTTCGCAACAAGCCAGGCAACCCAAACTGTAGCATAAACCCGGACTCTGCTTGCACTGAACGCAAGAGAAGTGACACAATTTCCCTAGTTTAAATAATTGCATGTTAACAGTCAATATTAACTAAATATGCAGGTTTAAAAATATATACTTCTGTGTATTAATTTTAAGAAAGGCATTGATGTTTATTGGTAGGTACATTTGTGCAAAGAATGTGCTTTTTTCACGAATGCACTTTTGTTAAATCATCACCCGTTTGGCGAAGTAGGCTATGATTCAATGATATATTAACAGGCACCACATCGATTATATGCAACGCAGGACAAGCTAGTTAAACTAGTAATATCATCAACCATGTGTAGTTAACTAGTGATTATGTTAAGATTGATTGCTTTTTATAAGATACGTTTAATGCTAGCTAGCAACTTACCTTGGCTCATTGCCCGCCACAAGGTCTTTTTGACGCTGCACTCGCGTAACAGGTGGTCAGCCTGCCACGCAGTTTCCTCATGGATTGCAATGTAATCGGCCAAAATCGGCATCCAAAAAGGCTGATTACAGATTGTTATGAAAACTTGAAATTGGCCCAAATTAATCATGCTGATTAATCGGTCGACCTCTAATCTCAACATCAACTGTTCAGAAGAGACTGCGTGAATCAGGCCTTTATGGTTGAATTCCTGCAACAACAAAAAAACACTACTAAAGGACACCAATAATAAGAAGAGACTTGCTTGGGCCAAGAAACACGTGCGATGGACATTAGACCGTGAAAATCTGTCCTTTGGTCTGATGAGTGCAAATTTGAGAGATTTGTTTCCAACCGCTGTGTCTTTGTGAGACGCAGAGTAGGTGAACAGATAATGTCCGCATGTGTGGTTCCCACCGTGAAGCATGGAAGAAGAGGTGTGATGGTGTGGGGGTGCTTTGCTGGTGACACTGTCTGTGATTTATTTAGAATTCAGGATACACTTAACCAGCATGACTACCACAGCATTCTGCAGCGATATCCCATCCCATCTGGTTTGCGCTTAGCGGGACGATAATTTGCTTTTCAACAGGACAATGACCAAACACCGATGATTAACGACTCATGATGCAATTCTAACAACATACAAGAACTCAAGTCCTTGTGTTCACCTGCCTAGAATTCCTCACACTCAAATGCTGACCGTATTATCTCCCAAGAGAACTCTCCTCGGTTATAGTCACAGCTGTGTATATCCCTCCGCAAGCGTATACAGTTGAAGTCGGAAGTTTACATACACTTAGGTTGGAGTCATTAAAACTTGTTTTTCAACCACTCCACACATTTCTTGTTAACAAACTATAGTTTTGGCAAGTAGGTTAGGACATCTACTTTGTGCATGACACAAGTCATTTTTCCAACAATTGTTTACAGACAGATTATTTCACTTATAGTTCCCTATATCATAATTCCAGTGGGTCAGAAGTTTACATACACTAAGTTGACTGTGCCTTTAAACAGCTTGGACATTTCCAGAAAATGATGTCATGGCTTTAGAAGCTTCTGATGTCTAATTGACATCATTTGAGTCAATTGGAGGTGTACCTGTGGATGTACTTCAAGGCCTACCTTCAAACTCAGTGACTCTTTGCTAGACATCATGGGAAAATCAAAAGAAATCAGCCAAGACCTCAGAAAAAAAATGGAGACCTCCACAAGTCTGGTTCATCCTTGGGAGCAATTTCCAAACGCCTGAAGGCACGTTCATCTGTACACACAATAGTACGCAAGCATAAACACCATGGGACCACGCAGCCGCCAAACCGCTCAGGAAGGAGACGCGTTCTGTTTCCTAGAGATGAACGTACTTTGGTGCTTAAAGTGCAAATCAATCCCAGAAAAACAGCAAAGTACCTTGTGCAGATGCTGGAGGAAACAGGTACAAAAGTATCTATATCCACAGTAAAACGAGTCCTATATCAACATAACCTGAAAGGCCGCTCAGCAAGGAAGAAGCCACTGCTCCAAAACCGCCATAAAAAAGCCAGACTACGGTTTGCAGCTGCACATGGGGACAAAGATCGTACTTTTTGGAGAAATGTCCTCTGGTCTGATGAAACAAAAATAGAACTGTTTGGCCATAATGACCATCGTTGTTTGAAGGAAAAGGGGGAGGCTTGTAAGCCAAAGAACACCATCCCAACCGTGAAGCACGGG
The DNA here is from genome assembly GCF_057628025.1 of Oncorhynchus mykiss. Classification (NCBI taxonomy): domain Eukaryota; kingdom Metazoa; phylum Chordata; class Actinopteri; order Salmoniformes; family Salmonidae; genus Oncorhynchus; species Oncorhynchus mykiss. The sequence continues at coordinate 67,330,848 of NC_143034.1, read as the reverse complement.
GGTGGCAGCATCATGTTGTGGGGGTGCTTTGCTGCAGGAGGGACTGGTGCACATCACAAAATAGATGGCTTCATGAGGATGGAAAATTATGTGGATATATTGAAGCGACATCTCAAGACATCAGTCAGGAAGTTAAAGCTTGGTCGCAAATGGGTCTTCCAAATGGACAATGACCCCAAGCATAATTCCAAAGTTGTGGCAAAATGGCCTAAGGACAATAAAGTAAAAGTATTGGAGTGGCCATCACAAAGCCCTGACCCTCAATCCTATATAATTTTTTGGGCAGAACTGAAAAAGCTTGTGCGAGCAAGGAGGTCTACCCACCTGACTCAGTTACACCAGCTCTGTCAGGAGGAATGGACCAAAATTCACCCAACTTATTGTGGGAAGCTTGTGAAAGGCTACCCAAAACATTTGACCCAAGTTAAACAATTTAAAGGCAATACTACCAAATACTAATTGAGTGTATGTAAACTTCTGACCCACTGGGAATGTGATGAAAGAAATAAAAGCTGAAATAAATCACCCTCTACTATTATTCTGACATTTCACATTCTTAAAATAAAGTGGTGATCCTAACTGACCCAAAACAGGGAATTTTTACTAGGATTAAATGTCAGGAATTGTGAAAAACTGTATGTAAACTTCCGGCTTCAACTGTTGACGGACATATTCAATCCGTCCCTATCCCAGTCTGCTGTCACCACAAGCTTCAAGATAGCCACCATTATTCCAGTTCCCAAGGAAGCTAAGGTAACTCTACTAAATGACTATTGCCCCGTAGCACTCACTTCTGTCATCATGAAGTGCTTTGAGAGACTAGTCAAGGACCATATCACCTCCACCCTACCTGTCACCCAAGACCCACTCCAATTTGCTTACCGCCCCAATAGGGGAAAAACGTGGCTTGTCACCAAAAACCCTTCTAACTTTTACAGATGCACAATTGAGAGCATCCTGTCGCGCTGTTTTACCACCTGGTACGGCAACTGCACCGCCCACAACCGCAGGGGCTCTCCAGAGGGTGGTGCTGTCTGCATCACCGGGGGCAAACTACCTGCCCTCCAGGACACCTACACCACCCGATGTCACAGGACGGCCAAAAAGATAATCAAGGACAACAACCACCCGAGCCACTGTCTGTTCACCCTGCTATCATCCAGAAGGTAAGGTCAGTACAGGTGCATCAGAGCTGGGACAGAGAGATAGAAGCTGTTTTTCAATCTCAAGGCCATCAGATTGTTAAACAGCCACCACTAGCACAGAGGCAGCTGCCTACCTATAGACTTGATATCATTGGCCACTTTAATAAATGGAACACTAGTCACTTTAATAATGCCACTTTAAGAATGTTTACATATCTCACACTACTCATCTCATATGTACGGTTATCCTTCACTATCTATTGCATCTTAGCTGCTCTGTCACTGCTCATCTATATATTTTATACTTATATATTCTCATCCAATTCCTTTATTAGATTGTGTGTATTAGGTTTAGTTGTGGAATTTGTTAGATATTAGGTTTAGTTGTGGAATTTGTTAGATATTAGGTTTAGTTGTGGAATGTGTTAGATATTAGGTTTAGTTGTGGAATTTGTTAGATATTAGGTTTAGTTGTGGAATTTGTTAGATTTGACCTGTTAGATACTGCTGCACTGTCGGATCTAGAAGCTGAAGAATTTCGCTAGACTCGCGACTGCTAACCATGTGTATGTGACCAATAACATTTGATTTGATTTGACACACCTCCAGGCTGTGTAAGAGCTATTTGACCAAGAAGGAGAGTGATGGAGTGCTGCATCAGATGATCTAGCCTCCACAATCACCCAACCTCAACCCAATTGAGATGGTTTGGGATGAGTTAGACCGCAGAGTGAAGAAAAGCAGCCAACAAGTGCTCAGCTTATGTGGGAACTCCTTCAAGACTTTTGGAAAAGCATCTAGGTGAAGCTGGTTGACAGAATGCCAGAGTGTGCAAAGCTGCCATCCAGGCAAAGGGTGGCTACTTAGAAGAATCTCAAATAGAAATATATTTTGATTTGTTTAACACTTTTTTGGTTACTACATGATTCCATATGTGTTATTTCATAGTTTTGATGTCTTCCCTATTATTCTGCAACGTAGAAAATAGTAAAAATAAAGAAAAATCCTTGAATGAGTAGGTGTCCAAACTTTTGACAGGTATTGTACATCGTACCAGCTCCTGCCTGGCCTTCAGAGGAAAAACAAGCCTTATGCCGGTAATAAAAACCTATTTTCAGCTGGAGCTTCCTTATCAAGTTCTCCACATGAACAGTGAAGCTCAGCCTGTCATCCACCCACACTCCCAACTATTTGTACACTTGGACTTTCTCTATAGTATGTTCATCCAATGTATGTGTGACTGTATGGGAGTGTGTGTGTCTGCCTGTCAGTGTCTGCCTGTCGGTGTCTGCCTGTCGGTGTCTGCCTGTCGGTGTCTGCATACACTTACTTGCTTGGTGTGTGTTTGTGTGTATGTCTGGCAACCTGTCTTTCTGTCTGTCTGTTCTGCTCTGTCCGTCTTTCTGACTGTCTGCCTACCTGTCTATCTGTGTCTGTCTGTCCACTCCGCTCTGCTCTGGGTCTGCTCTGCTCTGAGTCTGCACTGCTCTGGGTCTGCACTGCTCCGTGTGTGTGTGTGTGTTTGTGTGTATGTCTGCCAACCTGTCTTTCTGTCTGTCTGTTCTGCTCTGTCCGTCTTTCTGACTGTCTGCCTACCTGTCTATCTGTGTCTGTCTGTCTGTCCACTCCACTCTGCTCTGGGTCTGCTCTTCTCTGGGTCTGCTCTGGGTCTGCACTGCTCTGGGTCTGCACTGCTCCGTGTGTGTGTGTGTGTGTGTGTGCTTGGTGTGTGTCTACAGGAACGTAGATGCTCCTCTCCCTTCTCTCTCTTGTTATTTACAGCCCAATGGTGACCTGCCTGGCCCTCTCTGGTTTGGCCCTGCTCTGTGTGTCTGGCCTGGTTGTTTTCAAAGAATACTGCAGGTGTGTCGGTCTGTTCTGGTAACCCTGCTCTTTAAAAGGGGAATTTCACAATTTTTCAACTTTATATTCATCATCTCCAGCACCACCCCAACATCAACATCTGTGAAAATGGTGTGTTTCTATATTTTGTAGTAAAAAAAGATTGAGGAAGATAAGTGTTTCCAATGACATCATCGGTGTGCACTTTGTGATTTTAACCAATTATGAGTAGGCATTGCCACTAATTGTCTACCAATTTGTTGATGATGTCATTGGAAACACTTATGTTCCTCTATTTTTTTTACTAAAAAACATAGAAACGCGCCATTTTCACATCTGCTGATGTTGAGGTGCTGGAGATGATGAATATGAAGTTGACTTTTTTTTTTTTAAATGTCCCTTTAGCTACCCAGCCAGCACTGTACTGCTAACCCTGCTCTTTACATACCCAGCCAGCACTGTGCTGCTGACCCTGCTCTTTACATACCCAGCCAGCACTGTGCTGCTGACCCTGCTCTTTACATACCCAGCCAGCACTGTGCTGCTGACCCTGCTCTTTACATACCCAGCCAGCACTGTGCTGCTGACCCTGCTCTTTACATACCCAGCCAGCACTGTGCTGCTGACCCTGCTCTTTACATACCCAGCCAGCACTGTGCTGCTGACCCTGCTCTTTACATACCCAGCCAGCACTGTGCTGCTGACCCTGCTCTTTACATACCCAGCCAGCACTGTGCTGCTGACCCTGCTCTTTACATACCCAGCCAGCACTGTGCTGCTGACCCTGCTCTTTACATACCCAGCCAGCACTGTGCTGCTGACCCTGCTCTTTACATACCCAGCCAGCACTGTACTGCTAACCCTGCTCTTTACATACCCAGCCAGCACTGTGCTGCTGACCCTGCTCTTTACATACCCAGCAAGCACTGTGCTGCTGACCCTGCTCTTTACATACCCAGCCAGCACTGTGCTGCTGACCCTGCTCTTTACATACCCAGCCAGCACTGTACTGCTGACCCTGCTCTTTACATACCCAGCCAGCACTGTGCTGCTGACCCTGCTCTTTACATACCCAGCCAGCACTGTACTGCTAACCCTGCTCTTTACATACCCAGCCAGCACTGTTCTGTACTGCTAACCCTGATCGTTAACTACACAGCCAGCACTGTAATGTACTGCTGACCCTGATCTTTAACTACCCAGCCAGCACTGTACTGCACTGATGACCCTGATCTTTAACTACCCAGCCAGCACTGTACTGCTAACCCTGCTCTTTACATACCCAGCTAGCCAGCACTGTTCTGTACTGCTAACCCTGATCTTTAACTACCCAGCCAGCACTGTAATGTACTGCTAACCTGATCTGTAACTACCCAGCCAGCACTGCACTGTACTGCTGACACTGATCTTTAAACTACCCAGCCAGCACTGTAATGTACTGCTAACCTGATCTGTAACTACCCAGCCAGCACTGCACTGTACTGCTGACACTGATCTTTAAACTACCCAGCAGCCAGCACTGTACTGTACTGCTAACCTGATCTTTAACTACCCAGCCAGCACTGTACTGCTGACACTGATCTTTAACTACCCAGCCAGCACTGTAATGTACTGCTAGCCTGATATTTAACTACCCAGCCAGCACTGCACTGATGACATTGATCTTTAACTACCCAGCCAGCACTGCACTGTCCTGCTGACACTGATCTTTAACTACCCAGCCAGCACTGTACTGTACTGCTGACACTGATCTTTAACTACCCAGCCAGCACTGTACGGATGACACTGATCTTTAACTACCCAGCCAGCACTGTTCTGTACTGCTAACCCTGATCTTTAACTACCCAGTCAGCACTGTAATGTACTGCTAACCTGATCTGTAACTACCCAGCCAGCACTGCACTGTACTGCTGACACTGATCTTTAAACTACCCAGCCAGCACTGTAATGTACTGCTAACCTGATCTGTAACTACCCAGCCAGCACTGCACTGTACTGCTGACACTGATCTTTAAACTACCCAGCAGCCAGCACTGTACTGTACTGCTAACCTGATCTTTAACTACCCAGCCAGCACTGTACTGCTGACACTGATCTTTAACTACCCAGCCAGCACTGTAATGTACTGCTAGCCTGATATTTAACTACCCAGCCAGCACTGCACTGATGACATTGATCTTTAACTACCCAGCCAGCACTGCACTGTACTGCTGACACTGATCTTTAACTACCCAGCCAGCACTGTACTGTACTGCTGACACTGATCTTTAACTACCCAGCCAGCACTGTACTGTACTGCTGACACTGATCTTTACATACCCAGCCAGCACTGTACGGATGACACTGATCTTTAACTACCCAGCCAGCACTGTACTGTACTGCTGACACTGATCTTTAACTACCCAGCCAGCACTGTACTGTACTGCTGACACTGATCTTTAACTACACAGCCAGCTCTGCACTGCTGACACTGATCTTTACATACCCAGCCAGCACTGTACTGATGACACTGATCTTTAACTACCCAGCCAGCACTGTACTGTACTGCTGACACTGATATTTAACTACCCAGCCAGCACTGTACTGTACTGCTGACACTGATCTTTAACTACACAGCCAGCTCTGCACTGCTGACACTGATCTTTACATACCCAGCCAGCACTGTACTGCTGACACTGATCTTTAACTACCCAGCCAGCACTGTACTGCTAACCTGATATTTAACTACCCAGCCAGCACTGCACTGATGACATTGATCTTTAACTACCCAGCCAGCACTGTACTGCTAACCTGATATTTAACTACCCAGCCAGCACTGCACTGATGACATTGATCTTTAACTACCCAGCCAGCACTGCACTGTACTGCTGACACTGATCTTTACATACCCAGCCAGCACTGTACTGATGACACTGATCTTTAACTACCCAGCCAGCACTGTACTGTACTGCTGACACTGATCTTTAACTACCCAGCCAGCACTGTACTGTACTGCTGACACTGATCTTTAACTACACAGCCAGCTCTGCACTGCTGACACTGATCTTTACATACCCAGCCAGCACTGTACTGATGACACTGATCTTTAACTACCCAGCCAGCACTGTACTGATGACACTGATCTTTAACTACCCAGCCAGCACTGCACTGTACTGCTGACACTGATCTTTAACTACCCAGCCAGCACTGTACTGCTGACACTGATCTTTAACTACCCAGCCAGCACTGTACTGTACTGCTTCCCTTCAGTACCCACAGAGACTAACTTCTGATGATCTTTATTGAGACAGACAGACCAGGGACCAGAAGGTCTGTCTCCATCTGTGTCCATCGTGCTCTGGCTTGACCCCTGCTAGAGGAGGGGTGGAGAAGGGCTCCGTTTCCCCTCCTGTCTGTCTGTCACCGGGACCCTGACCCTCTTTGAAATGTTGGAATCTCAGTGCTTTAAAGGGGGTTGGGGGGCAGTGGTTGGTAACAGGGTGGGGGCTCTACGTTGCTCTCTTCCACACACAGTGAGTGTTGAAAACTGGCTATTATTATTATTATTTTTCTAAACGGGTTGCCCCCATGTGTCTTTTCTGAAATGACCAGCGGGGTGAGGGGGGGTCAACCCAGACACGCAGAGGTCAGGAGAAATTCATATTTTATTATTATCATCCCCTCCAGAGGAAATTATTCTGAGCCCCTCAGGGGGGGTTATGGGTACGGGTGACTCATTGCAGCCAGCAGTGTGTGTGCATGTGTGAAAATAGCCCCCTCCGCCCTTCGCAGCCAGAGAAATGTTATGTTAATATCAAAGGTAACCTAAATGTGGGACACCAGAGAAGAGGAAGGGGAGGAAAGAGCTGCTCTGGTCTTTTACTTTTCCTTTTTCCACTGAGACATTAGGGATGTTGTTCTCTGTCTCTGTCTGTCTCTCTCTCTCTGTCCGTCTCTCTCTCTCTCTCTCTGTCCGTCTCCCTCTCTCTGTCCGTCTCGCTCTCTGTCCGTCTCTCTCTCTCTCTCTGTCCGTCTCTCTCTCTCTCTCTGTCCGTCTCTCTCTCTCTCTCTCGCGCTGTCCGCCTCTCTCTCGCTGTCCGCCTCTCTCTCTCTGTCCGTCTCTCTCTCTCTGTCCGTCTCTCTCTCTCTGTCCGTCTCTCTCTCTCTCTCTCGCTGTCCGTCTCTCTCTCTCTCTCGCTGTCCGTCTCTCTCTCTCTCTCGCTGTCCGTCTCTCTCTCTCTCTCGCTGTCCGTCTCTCTCTCTCTCTCTCGCTGTCCGTCTCTCTCTCTCTCTCGCTGTCCGTCTCTCTCTCTCTCGCTGTCCGTCTCTCTCTCTCTCTCGCTGTCCGTCTCTCTCTCTCTCTCGCTGTCCGTCTCTCTCTCTCGCTGTCCGTCTCTCTCTCTCTCCCGCTGTCCGTCTCTCTCTCTCTCTCCCGCTGTCCGTCTCTCTCTCTCTCTCGCTGTCCGTCTCTCTCTCTCTCTCGCTGTCCGTCTCTCTCGCTGTCCGTCTCTCTCGCTGTCCGTCTCTCTCGCTGTCCGTCTCTCTCGCTGTCCGTCTCTCTCTCTCTCTCTCGCTGTCCGTCTCTCTCTCTCTCTCGCTGTCCATCTCTCTCGCTCTCTCTCTCGCTGTCCGTCTCTCTCTCGCTGTCCGTCTCTCTCGCTCTCTCTCTCCATCTGTCTCTCTCTCCGTCAGTCTCTCTCTCCCTCTCTCGCTCTCTCTCTCGCTGTCCGTCTCTCTCTCGCTGTCCGTCTCTCTCGCTCTCTCTCTCCATCTGTCTTTCTCTCTGTCAGTCTCTCTCTCCCTCCCTCTCTCTGTCTCTCCATCTGTGTCTCTCCATCTGTCTGTCTCTCTCTCTCTCCCCATCTGTCTCGCTCTCTCTCACTCTCCCCGCCTGTGTGTCTCCCTCTCTCCCCGCCTGTGTGTCTGTCTCTCTCCCCGCCTGTGTGTCTGTCTCTCTCCCCGCCTGTGTGTGTCTCTCTCCCCGCCTGTGTGTCTGTCTCTCTCCCCGCCTGTGTGTCTGTCTCTCTCCCCGCCTGTGTGTCTGTCTCTCTCCCCGCCTGTGTGTCTGTCTCTCTCCCCGCCTGTGTGTCTGTCTCTCTCCCCGCCTGTGTGTCTGTCTCTCTCCCCGCCTGTGTGTCAAATCAAATCAAATCTTTATTTGTCACATACACATGGTTAGCAGATGTTAATGCGAGTGTAGCGAAATGCTTGTGCTTCTAGTTCCGACAATGCAGTAATAACCAACAAGTAATCTAACTAACAATTCCAAAACTACTGTCTTGTACACAGTGTAAGGGGATAAAGAATATGTACATATATGAATGAGTGATGGTACAGAGCAGCATAGGCAAGATACAGTAGATGGTATCGAGTACAGTATGTACAAATGAGATGAGTATGTAAACAAAGTGGCATAGTTTAAAGTGGCTAGTGATACATGTATTACATAAGGATACAGTCAATGATATAGAGTACAGTATATACGTATGCATATGAGATGAATAATGTAGGGTAAGTAACATTATATAAGGTAGCATTGTTTAAAGTGGCTAGTGATATATTTACATCATTTCCCATCAATTCCCATTATTAAAGTGGCTGGAGTTGAGTCAGTGTCAGTGTGTTGGCAGCAGCCACTCAGTGTTAGTGGTGGCTGTTTAACAGTCTGATGGCCTTGAGATAGAAGCTGTTTTTCAGTCTCTCGGTCCCAGCTTTGATGCACCTGTACTGACCTCGCCTTCTGGATGATAGCGGGGTGAACAGGCAGTGGCTCGGGTGGTTGATGTCCTTGATGATCTTTATGGCCTTCCTGTGACATCGGGTGGTGTAGGTGTCCTGGAGGGCAGGTAGTTTGCCCCCGGTGATGCGTTGTGCAGACCTCACTACCCTCTGGAGAGCCTTACGGTTGAGGGCGGTGCAGTTGCCATACCAGGCGGTGATACAGCCCGCCAGGATGCTCTCGATTGTGCATCTGTAGAAGTTTGTGAGTGCTTTTGGTGACAAGCCGAATTTCTTCAGCCTCCTGAGGTTGAAGAGGCGCTGCTGCGCCTTCTTCACGATGCTGTCTGTGTGAGTGGACCAATTCAGTTTGTCTGTGATGTGTATGCCGAGGAACTTAAAACTTGCTACCCTCTCCACTACTGTTCCATCGATGTGGATAGGGGGGTGTTCCCTCTGCTGTTTCCTGAAGTCCACAATCATCTCCTTAGTTTTGTTGACGTTGAGTGTGATGTTATTTTCCTGACACCACAATCCGAGGGCCCTCACCTCCTCCCTGTAGGCCGTCTCGTCGTTGTTGGTAATCAAGCCTACCACTGTTGTGTCGTCCGCAAACTTGATGATTGAGTTGGAGGCGTGCGTGGCCACGCAGTCGTGGGTGAACAGGGAGTACAGGAGAGGGCTCAGAACGCACCCTTGTGGGGCCCCAGTGTTGAGGATCAGCGGGGAGGAGATGTTGTTGCCTACCCTCACCACCTGGGGGCGGCCCGTCAGGAAGTCCAGTACCCAGTTGCACAGGGCGGGGTCGAGACCCAGGGTCTAGAGCTTGATGACGAGCTTGGAGGGTACTATGGTGTTGAATGCCGAGCTGTAGTCGATGAACAGCATTCTCACATAGGTATTCCTCTTGTCCAGATGGGTTAGGGCAGTGTGCAGTGTGGTTGAGATTGCATCGTCTGTGGACCTGTTTGGGCGGTAAGCAAATTGGAGTGGGTCTAGGGTGTCAGGTAGGGTGGAGGTGATATGGTCCTTGACTAGTCTCTCAAAGCACTTCATGATGACGGAAGTGAGTGCTACGGGGCGGTAGTTGTTTAGCTCAGTTACCTTAGCTTTCTTGGGAACAGGAACAATGGTGGCCCTCTTGAAGCATGTGGGAACAGCAGACTGGTATAGGGATTGATTGAATATGTCCGTAAACACACCGGCCAGCTGGTCTGCGCATGCTCTGAGGGCGCGGCTGGGGATGCCGTCTGGGCCTGCAGCCTTGCGAGGGTTAACACGTTTAAATGTCTTACTCACCTCGGCTGCAGTGAAGGAGAGACCGCATGTTTTCGTTGCAGGCCGTGTCAGTGGCACTGTATTGTCCTCAAAGCGGGCAAAAAAGTTATTTAGTCTGCCTGGGAGCAAGACATCCTGGTCCGTGACTGGGCTGGATTTCTTCCTGTAGTCCGTGATTGACTGTAGACCCTGCCACATGCCTCTTGTGTCTGAGCCGTTGAATTGAGATTCTACTTTGTCTCTGTACTGGCGCTTAGCTTGTTTGATAGCCTTGCGGAGGGAATAGCTGCACTGTTTGTACTCGGTCATGTTACCAGACACCTTGCCCTGATTAAAAGCAGTGGTTCGCGCTTTCAGTTTCACACGAATGCTGCCATCAATCCACGGTTTCTGGTTAGGGAATGTTTTAATCGTTGCTATGGGAACGACATCTTCAACGCACGTTCTAATGAACTCGCACACCGAATCAGCGTATTCGTCAATGTTGTTATCTGACGCAATACGAAACATCTCCCAGTCCACGTGATGGAAGCAGTCTTGGAGTGTGGAGTCAGCTTGGTCGGACCAGCATTGGACAGACCTCAGCGTGGGAGCCTCTTGTTTTAGTTTCTGTCTGTAGGCAGGGATCAACAAAATGGAGTCGTGGTCAGCTTTTCCGAAAGGGGGGCGGGGCAGGGCCTTATATGCGTCGCGGAAGTTAGAGTAACAATGATCCAAGGTCTTTCCACCCCTGGTTGCGCAATCGATATGCTGATAAAATTTAGGGAGTCTTGTTTTCAGATTAGCCTTGTTAAAATCCCCAGCTACAATGAATGCAGCCTCCGGATAAATCGTTTCCAGTTTGCAGAGAGTTAAATAAAGTTCGTTCAGAGCCATCGATGTGTCTGCTTGGGGGGGATATATACGGCTGTGATTATAATCGAAGAGAATTCTCTTGGTAGATAATGCGGTCTACATTTGGTTGTGAGGAATTCTAAATCAGGTGAACAGAAGGATTTGAGTTCCTGTATGTTTCTTTCATCACACCATGTTACGTTGGCCATGAGGCATACGCCCCCGCCCCTCTTCTTACCAGAAAGATGTTTGTTTCTGTCAGCGCGATGCGTGGAGAAACCCGTTGGCTGCACCGCTTTGGATAGAGTCTCTCCAGTGAGCCATGTTTCAGTGAAGCAAAGGACGTTACAGTCTCTGATGTCCCTCTGGAATGCTACCCTTGCTCGGATTTCATCAACCTTGTTGTCAAGAGACTGGACATTGGCAAGAAGAATGCTAGGGAGTGGTGCACGGTGTGCCCGTCTCCGGAGTCTGACCAGAAGACCGCCTCGTTTCCCTCTCTTTCGGAGTCGTTTTTTTGGGTCGCTGCATGGAATCCACTCCGTTGTCCTGTTTGTAAGGCAGAACACAGGATCCGCGTCGCGAAAAACATATTCTTGGTCGTACTGATGGTGAGTTGACGCTGATCTTATATTCAGTAGTTCTTCTCGACTGTATGTAATGAAACCTAAGATGACCTGGGGTACTAATGTAAGAAATAACACGTAAAAAAACAAAAAACTGCATAGTTTCCTAGGAACGCGAAGCGAGGCGGCCATCTCTGTCGGCGCCGGAAGTAAGAGGCATAGTTTCCTAGGAACGCGAAGCGAGGCGGCTGTCTCTCTCCCCGCCTGTGTGTCTGTCTCTCTCCCCGCCTGTGTGTCTGTCTCTCTCCCCGCCTGTGTCTCCCTCTCTCCCCGCCTGTGTCTCCCCCTCTCTCCCCGCCTGTGTGTCTCCCTCTCCCCCCGCCTGTGTCTCCCTCTCTCCCCGCCTGTGTCTCCCTCTCTCCCCGCCTGTGTCTCCCCCTCTCTCCCCGCCTGTGTGTCTCCCTCTCCCCCCGCCTGTGTCTCCCTCTCTCCCCGCCTGTGTCTCCCTCTCTCCCCGCCTGTGTCTCCCCCTCTCTCCCCGCCTGTGTGTCTCCCTCTCCCCCCGCCTGTGTGTCTGTCTCTCTCCCCGCCTGTGTGTCTGTCTCTCTCCCCGCCTGTGTCTCCCTCTCCCCCCGCCTGTGTCTCCCTCTCTCCCCGCCTGTGTCTCCCTCTCTCCCCGCCTGTGTCTCCCTCTCTCCCCGCCTGTGTGTCTGTCTCTCTCCCCGCCTGTGTCTCCCTCTCTCCCCGCCTGTGTCTCCCTCTCTCCCCGCCTGTGTCTCCCTCTCTCCCCGCCTGTGTCTCTCCCTCTCTCCCCGCCTGTGTCTCCCTCTCTCCCCGCCTGTGTCTCCCTCTCTCCCCGCCTGTGTCTCCCTCTCTCCCCGCCTGTGTCTCCCTCTCTCCCCGCCTGTGTCTCCCTCTCTCCCCGCCTCTGTCTCCCTCTCTCCCCGCCTGTGTGTCTCTCGCTCTCTCGTTGGTTTAGGGTTACGAGAGGACTCTAGCAGTTGAAATTAAATGAAAGATTGGTGAAAACAACATGTGCCTTGCTCAGTGGCCGTTAGTGGAGTCAGTATTTTGTGATGTACTCCAAGGTGAACCCCCTGACCTCACAGCACAGTTATCCCTATAAAAGCTTTCACAACAGTCTTGATAGAAAAAAATGCATCTTATCTTAATAATCTTTCACTTTATGGAACCTTTCACTGTAAACAGTTTTAGGGTCAAAACTAAGTACCTCAGAAAGGGTACTGTTTCATCTCTCGGTCTATATGCCAACTTCACCAGACCTGGCTGGAGACTCAAATATAACAGAGAGGAAACACCTCAACCCATTGAGATGTGAACTATCATAAGTTACCCCTAACCACAGACCATTCATATGGATAATGATCTGATCCTGGACCAGTAGTTATGACATTTACCTTTCCCCCCCAATTCCCAACCTATAGGTCATATCCATAGGTCATACCCATAGGTCAAGGGTCATAGACTCACCTGCTGGTACTCCTGGCAGACGTCTGGTTGGACCAGCGTATCAGCGATCTTCTGGAGGTGTGGTTTCAAGAGCTCCCTGGAGCAGCCCCCCAGCACGGCAGCCAGGACCATGAGGGGGGTGTGGGGGGAGGAGGAGGAGGAGGGGGTCTCCAAGTGGACCAGGAGCAGCTTGAGGAAGACCTCAGGGCTGACAAAGGTCCCCAGCAGCTTGGCAGACCTCAGACACTGCAGAGAGAGACAGGGGATACTATAGTTTATGGAATGATTTGCCAATATTACAGAGTGTATTTCACGCCAATAAAACACATTCAATTGATAGAGCAAAGATTAGCGAGAGAGCAGAGACCAATACTAGAGAGAAAGAGACAATAAGAGAGAAAGAAAGAGGACAAAAGAAAGATTTCAACATAACAGAAGACCACAGAAGAGAACGTAATTCATAATCCATTATCAGCCAGTGGATCAGGGGAACCATCAAATACTTCCTCTTGGGGCAGGCGCATCCCAAGTCCGTAGGCCAGCCCAGCCTAACTGTCTCAGGGCTATAAGACACATATATCACTATTCACTGCTGTCTATTCTAAGGCCAGCAGGTGTGTCCTCTCATGACATGACCATCAAGATCAAGCCATTCACCACAGCAGCTCTGAAACATCTGTTTCTGGGTGGAAAGAATGTCAATGGAAATAGGCCATGAGCATGACAATAACGGAAATAACTTGAAGGAAGGAAGGCCATTAGTACTGTGAGCAGTTTGTTAAAATGGTGCATCAGTCTACGGCTTGTTTCACAAAGATCTGTCAAGTGATGAACTGAAGTAGCCAACACACAGGTACTGTATACTGGACCTGTAGAGCAGATATCTACCATTATCTTCTTTATTTAACAGTGATTTAACCTTTATTCATCCAGGTTAGTCTAAACAGAGAATATATGTTTAACAAGAGAGACAAGATCCAAGAAAGAGCTCACCAGCTGCAATAGCAACACTATCATCCAACCATTAGACCTACCACTATCATCCAACCATTAGGCCTACCACTATCATCCAACCACTATCATCCAACCATTAGGCCTACCACCCTCATCCAACCATTAGGCCTACCACTATCATCCAACCATTAGACCAACCACTATCATCCAACCATTATACCTACCACTATCATCCAACAATTATACCTACCACTATCATCCAACCATTATACCTACCACTATCATCCAACCATTAGACCTACCACTACCACCCCACCACTCTCATCCAACCAATAGACCTACCACTATCATCCAACCAGTAGGCCTACCACTATCATCCAACCACTAGACCTACCACTATCATCCAACCAATAGACCTACCACTACCATCCCACCACTCTCATCCAACCAATAGACCTACCACTATCATCCAAACACTATCATCCAACCATTAGGCCTACCACTATCATCCAAACACTATCAATCAACCATTAGGCCTTCCACTATAATCCAACCATTAGGCCTTCCACTATAATCCAACCATTAGACCTACCACTATCATCCAACCATTAGACCAACCACTATCATCCAACCATTAGACCAACCACTATCATCCAAACACTATCAATCAACCATTAGGCCTACCACTATCATCCAACCATACCATCCCACCACTATCATCCAACCATTAGACCAACCACTATCATCCAACCATTAGACCAACCACTATCATCCAACCATTAGACCAACCACTATCATCCAAACACTATCAATCAACCATTAGGACTACGACTATCATCCAACCATTAGGACTACCCCTTCCTGACCTGACCACCCCCCCTAGGATGAGATAAAGGTCAGTGCTATCCAGAATCATTGGGACGTCCCTACCCTAAATCCTAACCTTAACCCCTACCTTAACCATTTTACATTTCATTTCCAATGGTGTAGGGACGTCCCATTGGATTACATAGAACACGCAGTGATAGCATGTGTCTCTATGTGTCGACCACTCACGTTGGTGACCACGTCGCTCTCGGGGTCGTTGCAGGCGCGGTACAGCGTGGAGAGCAGCAACTGCAGGTGCTGGGTGCAGTGGTCCTCAGCGTGCAGCAGCAGGGCATACAGCAGCTGGGCCGTCTTGACCCGCGTGCCCGCCACCCAGTCAACCACGTCGCGAGCCAACGCCGGCAGCAGGTTGGACAGGTTCCTCACCACCAGCTCCCTGCAGCCCAGGCCCGGACGCGCCACTGGGGGAGTAGAGAGGTGGTGGGGGGGGGTTAGAAAGTGCATGAATATGCCAACATGCATTAGCCTACTAAAAGCACACAAATGGACCAATTAAGATTTACATCTAAGGCTCCGTTTGCACCAATTAGATCTGCAAAAGATCTTAACTGAATGATTGGTTCAAAAGACCAATAATTTGGCAAAAGATCAGAATTGGGCTGCCTGTGTAAACGCAGCCTATAAATCTACATCTACAAGTGCTAATAAGTTAATTGTGTTGTAACTGTGTTCTCCTATTTCTAACTGTGAAATAGAGACAGGACAACTGTTCCATTGCCCCCTGGCCCAGTTTTGCTGATGGAGCATTTTACAATATTTATTTTCAACAAAACACTTCCGTAGGCAAGAAGGGAACTTAATTTGCCGGGTGTTTTCTGCTGTCACAGTGATACTGCTGATGGAGAGAGAGGACTGCATCTTACTCTAAACTCTAAGTCCCATTTTCCAGACATGTACATTTTGGTTTTATGATTGAGATTTCCTCTCCGTGGGACTTGTCAGAGCAAGTGGAAAACATTTTTAAATGAATAGCCTCCACATGCTTCATCCCTCTCCCCCGCCTACCCTCCCTCTCTCTCCCCCGCCTTCCCGCTCTCCCACCTTCCTTCAGTAGCCTATGAGCG
This sequence comes from Oncorhynchus mykiss, assembly GCF_057628025.1. NCBI lineage: Eukaryota > Metazoa > Chordata > Actinopteri > Salmoniformes > Salmonidae > Oncorhynchus > Oncorhynchus mykiss. The sequence continues at coordinate 67,315,110 of NC_143034.1, read as the reverse complement.
GGTCTCCCTCCCTCATGAACAGGTCTCCCTCTCTTTCTATTTCTCTTTTGCAGGCTGCTAATGAGAGGGGAAGAGGGTGATCAATCCTACAGAATCACACAGGACAAGACAAGCCGTTTCTGGTTGTGTCCCAGTTGTCTGACACTGACCTTTTCAGACAGGAGGGGGCCGTGTTGGATTTATGACTGGCAGGGAGAGAGACTCATCCAGTATCCATCAGCATTATCACTGTGTGGAGCTGGAGACTGACCCAGATCTGCACTACACAATAGAGGTCGACCGATTATGATTTTTCAACGCCGATACCGATTATTGGAGGACCCAAAAAAAAGCCGATACCGATTAATCGGCTGATTCTTTTGCTGTTGTTTGTAATAATGACAATTACAACAATACTGAATGAACACTTATTTTAACACATCAATAAAATCAATTTAGCCTCAAATAAATAATGAAACATGTTAAATTTGGTTTAAATAATGCAAAAACAAAGTGTTGGAGAAGAAAGTAAAAGTGCAATATGTGCTATGTAAAAAAGCTAACGTTTAAGTGCCTTGCTCAGAACATGAGAACATATGAAAGCTGGTGGTTCCTTTAAACATGAGTCTTCAAATTTCCCAGGTAAGAAGTTTTAGGTTGTAGTTATTATAGGAATTATAGGACTATTTCTCTCTATACCATTTGTATTTCATATACCTTCGACTATTGGATGTTCTTATAGGCACTTTAGTATTGCCAGTGTAACAGTATACAACAACAACTCCAAGTCTCAGAGCGAGTGACGTTTGAAACGCTATTAGCGCGCACCCCGCTAACTAGCTAGCCATTTCACATTGGTTACACCAGCCTAATCTCGGGAGTTGATAGGCTTGAAGTCATAAACAGCGCAATGCTTGAAGCATTGCGAAGAGCTGCTGTCAAACGCACAAAAGTGCTGTTTGAATGAATGCTTACGAGCCTGCTGGTGCCTACCAACGCTCAGTCAGACTGCTCTATCAAATCATAGACTTAATTATAACATAATAACACACAGAAATACGAGCCTTAGGTCATTAATATGGTCAAATCCGGAAACTATCATCTCGAAAACAAGACGTTTATTCTTTCAGTGAAATACGGAACCGTTCCGTATTTCATCTAACGGGTGGGCATCCCTAAGTCTAAATATTCTTGTTACATTGCACAACCTTCAATGTTATGCCATAAGTACGTAAAATTCTGGCAAATTAGTCCGTAAAGAGCCAGGCGGCCCAAACTGTTGCATATACCCTGACTCTGCGTGCAATGAACGCAAGAGAAGTGACACAATTTCACCTGGTTAATATTGCCTGCTAACCTGGATTTCTTTTAGCTAAATATGCAGGTTTAAAAATATATACTTCTGTGTATTGATTTTAAGAAAGGCATTGATGTTTATGGTTAGGTACACATTGGAGCAACGACAGTCATTTTTCGCAAATACGCACCGCATTGATTATATGCAACGCAGGACACGCTAGATAAACTAGTAATATAAACCATGTGTAGTTAGCTAGTGATTATGATTGATTTTTATAAGATAAGTTTAATGCTAGCTAGCAACTTACCTTGGCTTACTGCATTCGCGTAACAGGCAGGCTCCTCGTGGAGTGCAATGTAATCAGGTGGTTATAGCGTTGGACTAGTTAACTGTAAGGTTGCAAGATTGAATCCCTGAGCTGACAAGGTAAAAATCTGTAGTTCTACCCCTGAACAAGACAGTTAACCCATCGTTCCTAGGCCGTCATTGAAAATAAGAATGTGTTCTTAATCGACTTGCCTAGTTAAATAAAGATTAAATAAAGGTGTAAAAATAAAGAGAAGAAAAAAACATTTGGCCAAATCTGTGTCCAAAAATACTGATTTCCGATTGTTATGAAAACTTGAAATCGGCCCTAATTAATCGGCCATTCCGATTAAATCGGTCGACCTCTACTACACAACCAAACGGTCATGTTTATTAGGCACCAAACGGATGAAAACTGACTAAAACAGAAATAGACTAGTCCAATAACAAACAGCCATTTACCATTATCAGTTGCAAAATGTTTAATGTTTCATGCCCTGATGAACATAACCCAGGACACATATGGGTACCCAACACTTAGCCTACCTATGGCCAGCAACCAGGGTGATCACGTTCCTGTTCACGTTCAAACTCATCCTTAGCCCCGGACCTGGGTTATCTACCCTCGCCATCGCAGCAGCACCTTCCTACAGTAGATCTGAGGCAGCTACACTGTCATTATGACTGCAGCCTGCCTGTCAGACACTGGGTTAAAGCCACTGCACCTGCATAGTGGAACTTCCCTTTTAATAAACCCTTCATCATTGTCATCATCACCCTTAATTGAATTTGTATCATTAACTTAGTACCAATCAACATACTCCTATGGAATAAATCAATGGACCGACATAGAGGGGGAGTAAAACACTAACAAGGTGAGATTAGGACAGTGGAATCATTTATCCTTCATGAATACAGGCGATCCCATTGAAATTCAACCATCTTTTAAGAGGCGAGAGACCTGATTAGATGCAGTGCACACACTTCAACCACAGGTTGTTGCCTGGTCCCATATCTGTTGGAGTCATCTGGCCAACTCTTAGGGTCATTGAGTACGGTTTCATGCACACAAAAATAGGATTATTGTGAAGTCAGATCATTATAATAGCTGTTTAAATATTGACATGCTTTGCAAGAAGAACAATGTCCCTAATAATCCTGTTTACATGGATACATCTGAAATCAGGCTACCTGATGGTACTGGTAAATGCAGAAAATGGCCCATCAAAATAAACGTTCTACCACAGCGACCATGTTATTTTTGGGATTCCTATTTGATTCTGAATTCAGACATACAACGTTAGTGGGAAAACTACTTTCGATGATGCATATTTTCAGTGTTTCCAAACTCACTTCACTAGCGCAAAAGATAAAAGCTTGCACTGCTCGTTCTAGCACGCTCAGATCTAATACACCGCTGTAAAACTCTGATGAAGGCCTTTACATGTCCTCAGAATTCTAAAGATTGCTCAGAAAACCAGGTATTTTCATCAGCGTATGCTTACTTCCATGTTGACCTAAGATAAGTAGAGTAAGGTGTTTATAATTGACATGACTAATGCCATACTCAGCCTACTGCCATAACCAGATTAATATCAAATTATTAGTGTGCATGTAGACATACTCATCGTCACATCTTGACATAAACTGGTCTGGGACCAGGCTAATGTGGTGAGTGCGTGTGAACGTCATAGAAACAAACTGCCTTCCCAGTGTAGCCTACGTAAAATAAACTGAAATCAGGTCAGGAGGAAAACGGTAGGGTTGCTGCTCTAGATAAAGGCCTGCTGTCTGTCTTCACCTGCTGAGTGGGATGGAAAGTCAGACAGGACAGACAGGACATCACCTCTCCTTCCTGAACCCAGCAGGGATATGAAGAGATGAAGGGCTTCCTCATTCCTCACTACAGTGCTGACAGACATTATTAATAGGTGGTAATAAGCACTTGGGGAGGCAACACAGGCTGGGTGTTGTCCCTCCAATGGCCTGCCCTTCCAGCTTCTCACACAGGGGTGGGGTGGTGCGTGAGTGGGGTAGTCGTGAGTGTGTGTTTGTGCCAGAAAGAGAGTCAGTGTGTGCGCGTGCATGAGTGCGTGTGTGTGTAAAAGGGAAGTAGGGGGAGGTGGGCAACAGCCCTGCAGGATGCACATATGTGAGTGTGAGTGTGAGAGTGAGAGTGAGAGAGAGAGAGAGAGAGAAAGTGTGTGTGTGAGAGAGAGAGGGAGAGTGAAAGTGTGTGAGAGAGAGAGTAGGGGGAGAGAGAGGGAGGGAGAGAGAGAGAGTGTAGGGGGAGGTGGGCACCAGCCCTGCAGAAAACCCCTCTAGTCTCCACCCAGCCTGCACACCACATCCACAAGTTAGTCTTAGTAATGAGGGTGTTAGGGGGCAGAGTGCTGACAATAATTGGCTATTAGTCAAGCACTGTCATAGGAGAGCCTTGTATGATTGACAGAGCAGATCTAATGACATAACACATAACCTGTAGAATACGTAACCCGCAGGCCAATAGAGATGAGTAATATATGGAGGTGTGGAACTCCACCATGACTAAGGAGTCTTGGGGAAAAGGGCATAGTTGGTTTATGGTTGTAGCTCATACGTATTCATTTTTTTAGTTCGGCCACATCTAAAGGAATAATTCAAGGATTTGTATAAAAGTTGTCTGCTCAAAGACAGACAAGAAGACAGTACTTCTTAATACAGAAAACGAATGTTATATAAAGTTAAAAAATCCTTTCAAACCTAGTCCCAACAAAGCGAATGAAAAATCCCTTTAAACCTAGTCCCAAAAAAGCGAATTAAAAATCCTGTTCCCTTCTTTCCCTTGATTAAAATATAATTAAGACCCCATGATGTGAATAACTGAATATTTAAAGAGTCATGTATAAAAAATATTACAATTAAATCAATGCAAGACAAGAGCAAATTCTCCCACGCACAGAGCTGCAGATGATGAGTATGATGTCTACAGCTTGGAATTCAAACTGACATGCTCCATTTCACCATGGTATCAGTTTGTATTTCAGGTCACAGCAACTAGGACACACAGACAGGAGGGTGAGAATCCTGCTATACTACAACAAGCAGAAGTACAACTGGAGAAATTAAGCATATTGGGGATGGATAGGTAGGCTAGATGGATCATTGACAGCACAGCATCCCTCCCCAGCCCCTACAGCCCTCTCTCCATGCCCAGACTGCTCTGACGTCAATCATGCCCTCAGATACATCATGCCCTCAGAAGACAGTTCTTCTTATTAATAAAGGCAGCTGAACCCCACGCTGCGTCTGACCTACTTTCAGAGGAAGGAGTACATAACTAGATCGGTGGAGGAGGAGGTGGCTGTACAGAGAAGGCCACAACAACAAATCACACAGTTTACACTGGCTGATGTTCTTCAGGCTGTATCAATGCACTGATCAACTTTCGTCTTCATTATTGTAATCAAGACAACACACTACCTGGGACAGTAACTAACTAACCTTTCCTCAATGGGCTACATTCACTGAAGGCCTTGTATCTCTCTGCAGGAGACAAAATCCAATATATTTCTTTAATGATTTGTTCTTCTTGTCTGGCCTTCTTTGTGTGAGAAACTTAACTCTGTAAATACTTTTTTTTTGCACCAACCAAAGATCCTGTATTCACTTTCTATGTCAATTTGAGCAGCGCAATGGTACATTGTTGTTTCGGGCCTCCGAGTGGTGCAGTGGTCTTAGGCACTGCATCGCAGTGCTAGCTGTGCCACCAGAGATTCTGGGTTAGAGTCCAGGCTCTGTCACAGCCGGCCGCTACCGGGAGACCCATGGGGCGGCGCACAATTGGCCCAGCGTCGTCCGGGTTAGGGGAGAGTTTGACCAGCAGGGATGTCCTTGTCCCATCGGGCACTAGTGACTCCTGTGGCGGACCGGGCCCAATGCACGCTGACACGGTCGCCGGGTGTACTGTGTTTCCGCCGACACATTGGTGTGACTGGCTTCCGGGTTAAGTGGGCATTCTGTCAAGAAGCAGTGCGGCTTGGTTGGGTTGTGTTTCGGAAGACGCACGGCTCTTGACTTTCGCCTCTCCCGAGTCCGTACGGGAGTTGCACCGATGAGACAAGACTGTAACTACCAATTGGATACCACGAAATTGGGGAGAAAAATGGGTAAAAAAAATATATTTTAAAAATGGTACATCGTTTCATCTCTCTGCAGTAGTAGTGATGGAGTTAACTCACCTCCAGCAGGGTAGAGGTCAGGTGGGGTCAGGAGGAAGTCCATCTTGTCCTTCAGGTCATCCTCATTCTCCTGCTCCCACAGAGCGCCTGTCTGCCTCCACAGCTCAGCAGCTCGTTGACTGGAAGGGAGAGAGCCAAATAATGATAATGCATGTCCATCCCTGCCCCGGCAGACCCAGGATTCAAACCCATTCCATAACCACGCAATGTACAAACACAAAAACCCAGCCTTGTTGGCTGCTACTATTCCCTCTATCACACCAAACCTACTGTATAAGTAGGTATCTACAGTAATCTGCTCAAGCAAAGCAGATACAATATGTGTGTATTTGTGGCTGCATATTTCCTAGGTCTGACAGAGTGAGTGAATGGTTAGTATCAAAGGCAGGGTGGTTAAGGACTGGGTCAGTCTTTTGAATTAAAGGCAGTCAATTCAGGAAGTAAACTCAAATTACAATTCAAAGTGGGAAAAAACAGCATCTATTTTCAAAGAGTAGAAGCTATTCATTTCAAAAGTTTAAAACAAATTGAATTTTGAATTAAAATCACTTCCTGAATTGACGGCCTTCAATCCGAAATTGAAATTGCAGTCAATTCAGCCCTATATAATAGGTACCTTATCTCTGGGATGTCATCGCTGAGGCTGCTCAGTAGGAGGGGGATGAGCTTGTGGAAGTAGGAGTATCTGTCTCGCAGGTGGAGCAGCCAGTCACCAACAACCACAGTCACAGCTTTTCTCACCTGGAGGAGAGAGAAGTGGGATGAAACAAAACATAGTTTATTAAGTGAGAAAAACACCTTGTATGGTACTGTAGTAATTAAGGGGTTCTCAAAGTGTTTCACTCTGTGCCTCCCTTCCAGCCTTGGGGAACATCCCGAGCCCCCCTGCGCAGACACCACGTCTATTTCTATGGACACAGGTACTGTTCATGACACAAACTGTTAACACCCCCCATGTTGGTGTAGAAAATGTTGCAGGTTTAAAGCTTATTTCCTACAATTATACACATTTTGTCATGGGGTGCAAAGAAAATGTTGCAGTTTTAAAGCAAATGTTCTTGCAATTCTATACATTCTGCCATGTCTAATGTGTATTCATGCGATATTTGAGTGACAAAAAAATTACAACAATATCAATGGGCTACAAAAGCTAAATAAAAAAACGTTAGCTGACATGGGCTAGTTGATCTGGATATTTCTGACAAGTTATAAATAGCTCTAAGTTATGCAATGACTAACATGACAAGAGGAACTGATGATGCACTACCCAATTTCAAAAATGTACCTTGTGCATTCTACTGTTACAACTTTCAAGAGTAAGTTTAAAGCCAGGCTTTAAAAAAAAATCCAAATACATATATATATATATATATTTATATACAGTGGGGCAAAAAAGTATTTAGTCAGCCACCAATTGTGCAAGTTCTCCCACTTAAAAAGATGAGAGAGGCCTGTAATTTTCATCATAGGTACACTTCAACTATGACAAAAAATCCAGAAAATCACATTGTACGATTTTTTAAGAATTTATTTGCAAATTATGGTGGAAAATAAGTATTTGGTCAATAACAAAAGTTTCTCAATACTTTGTAATATACCCTTTGTTGGCAACGACAGAGGTCAAACGTTTTCTGTAAGTCTTCACAAGGTTTTCACACACTGTTGCTGGTATTTTGGCCCATTCCTCCATGCACATCTCCTCTAGAGCAGTGATGTTTCGGGGCTGTTGCTGGGCAACACGGACTTTCAACTCCCTCCAAAGATTTTGTATGGGGTTGAGATCTGGAGACTGGCTAGGCCACTCCAGGACCTTGAAATGCTTCTTACGAAGCCACTCCTTTGTTGCCCGGGCGGTGTGTTTGGGATCATTGTCATGCTGAAAGACCCAGCCATGTTTCATCTTCAATGCCCTTGCTGATGGAAGGAGGTTTTCACTCAAAATCTCACGATACATGGCACTGGAGGATTTGAGTCCCTGGCGGCGTAGTGTGTTACTGATGGTAGGCTTTGTTACTTTGGTCCCAGCTCTCTGCGGGTCATTCACTAGGTCCCCCCGTGTGGTTCTGGGATTTTTGCTCACCGTTCTTGTGATCATTTTGACTCCACGGGGTGAGATCTTGCGTGGAGCCCCAGATCGAGGGAGATTATCAGTGGTCTTGTATGTCTTCCATTTCCTAATAATTGCTCCCACAGTTGATTTCTTCAAACCAAGCTGCTTACCTATTGCAAATTCAGTCTCCCAGCCTGGTGCAGGTCTACAATTTTGTTTCTGGTGTCCTTTGACAGCTCTTTGGTCTTGGCCATAGTGGAGTTTGGAGTGTTGTGGACAGGTGTCTTTTATACAAGTTCAAACAGGTGCCATTAATACAGGTAACGAGTGGAGGACAGAGGAGCCTCTTAAAGAAGAAGGTACAGGTCTGTGAGAGCCAGAAATCTTGCTTGTTTGTAGGTGACCAAATACTTATTTTCCACCATAATTTGCAAATAAATTCATTAAAAATCCTACAATGTGATTTTCTGGATTTCTTTTCTCATTTTGTCTGTCATAGTTGAAGTGTACCTATGATGAAAATTACAGGCCTCTCTCATCTTTTTAAGTGGGAGAACTTGCACAATTGGTGGCTGACTAAATACTTTTTTGCCCCACTGTATATATATATATGTTTTTAAATTGGAGGGGGAGGACCCCCGCCGACCCCTCATGTGCCCCCCAGTTTGGGAACCACTGCAGTAACTGTTAGTGTAAAAGAAAAACAGCCTTTATTAATATGTTGGATTGATTAGATTGATCAGTTTGTTTATTTTGGTAAGACAAACATTTATCCCACATTTATCTAACAAGGAAAATAAGAATCTAGATTAACTCAGTAATAACAGAATTAGTCTAATCATTAACACTAAATGTCACTAAGAGTATTTGAGAATTATCTGCCAGATTTGACAGAGCCAACCTGTGGTGAGTCGTCAAACAGCCTCTGTGCCAGGTGAGAGAGCACATCGTCCACGTTCTTCCCCGTGCCGTACTGGATGACCGCTCCAGTGGCCTCGATGGTGGACACACGCACACGGGAATGCTGGTGGGAGACGGTCTGCATCAGGGGCTTGACCAGGCTCTCTGCCTGCATGTGGAAATGTTCTGGGGATAGAGAGAGAGAAGCATTTCAAACAAGATGAATGCAAGGTGACTGTCACTTCATGCCACATTATAAATTAGGGTACGATTTCCTGAATCTTATCAATACATTCAATGGTTATACATATATTGTATTTACTTTGCCACCATGGCCTTTTTTTGCCCTTATCTCACCTCATTTTCTCACATCGTATTTAGACTTGTTTATACTGTATTATTGACTGTATGTTTGTTTTACTCCATGTGTAACTGTGTCGTTGTATGTGTCGAACTGCTTTGCTTTATCTTGGCCAGGTCGCAATTGTAAATGAGAACTTGTTCTCAACTTGCCTACCTGGTTAAATAAAGGTGAAATAAATAAATAAAATAAAAAAAACATGTATTCAGAGAGACCATACATAGCTCTGTAGGGCATGCAAATCACAGAGAAACAAATGATTTTGTTTTTGTCCCATTGTCTTTATAGCCACAAAAAACAACCACTCTGACACAGCTTGGTCAGGTGTCCATACAATGTGCAACCATGGCAACCCTATAAGATAACTAGCTAGCTAACTAGTTAGCCTAATGTGTGGGCTAACAAGAATACACACATTATATTCTTAACCATCTTACCTGGTACACTTTTTGCAAAATGAACAGTGCATTTGCAACTCTCCCTTTTGACGTCTGGGAAAGGGTCGACAATAGTTCTCTGCAATATCTTCATCATATCGTCGAGGTAGGGAGCTAGGTGCCTGCCACACACCTCCACTGTGAGAGTCAGAACCTCCACCATGGACAGCCTAAGTTCCTCCGCGGGCTCCAGGATCTCTTTCCCGCTGAGCCGCTGCGTCAAAGCGGGCATGAGATAAGGCAAGGAATCCTCCGGTTGAGGAACACACCGAATAAAATCTCCAAGCATGTGTATGGCAGTCTCTCTGCATCTTTCCATAGGATCTGACAGGCATTTCAGGAGCGACTTCAGCAGACACGTGAAAACCTCCTGCAACACGCCGCTCGACAGCCCTTTATCAATAGTTTCTCTTTTGATTGCTTCAAGCGCTCGTTTTCTTGTGGTTTTGCTGTCTTCGTTGAGACAGTTTAGATGTCGAGCAATCGCTCTCAAAACTTCAGAAGCAGCACGTTCTTCTCCGGCCGCCATAGTTGTTGCCATTTTCACTGTTGATATGGCAACGATCAGCGTTGAGACAAACATACTTGCTTTACGATAACTCTAATTCAAACATTGAAAACTTTATTGACAACTACGCAGTTTCATGCAATGCAGTGGAAATGAATCTACATATATGGAATAAAGATTTGACATAATGTATTTTTGTTACAAATAATCATTGTGTATGTTGAATAGCATGCTGAAATATATATCTTATAATATAAATAGTATCACTTATACTATAACAATATAATAACTGTAGTATAACAGAGTTGAAATATTGTGCTTTCATATCACATTCTTCTTTAGGTTAGGATTATGATATTTTATTAAGTCTGTCAGTAACACAACTTGGCAGAGCCCAATGATGGACTTTCTATCACAGCCTCATAACTAAGCCTCATAACAAATGGGCAGAACATTGTAATGTGGTGCTTTCTCTGCATGAGCAGGTCAGGAGCAGGTCAGGTCTGTCAGTGTCGTCTGTCAGATAACCTTTTCTCTGTCTGATACTGCTGAGAAAAACAAACAAACACCTGCCCTCTTCTTATGAAACTGGTGTATTGAACATGACACGATGATGTGGACATCCACATAAGGAACGCCATGGCACATAATTATTTAAACATTTGAAATGAGTGAAAGGATTGTAAGCTTGTTGCTGGCCTCTTTATTCAGTTGCTTTGCGGCTGAATAAAAAGTGACAGATTGACGTCATTGAGACAGACGCAGAGCGAGCCCCAGTGAAAGAAGCAACCGAGCAGCGGCAGAGCATCATCTCTAGCTACAGAGTAGCCTACCTTGCAAACCACATCCGTAGCCAAGAATCTCTGAGCATCCCCGGAAAATAACGGTAAGAAACTGAATGGCACAACGAATATCTTATCTGGCAAAACCTCAGCGTGTTGACGTATTTATCAGCATATGCAACTAGACTTGAATATTGCTTTTTGTTTAGCCATGGTTGTGATTTGGTTGTCATCTTATGTGAGAGACATGAAAGATAGACTCGTGCCCGGAAACACTTAAACAGGTGCTCTAGTAATGCTACTTAGGAAACATTTGATTTTCACAGAAAATGATATAATAGCTAGCTTGCCAATTTTAAATGTTAGACATTGAGGCCAATGATAAGCTAGCTGTTTTACAGTCATCTTCCATGGAAATATGGAGGTTATGGGTTTATGATAGCTAGCTAACGTTAGCCTACTTAGTTTTAGTTTTAAGCTTGCTAGCCAGCTATGTAGTAGCTACTTTCAGAGGCTAGCTACAGTAACACATCAACCGTGATGTTTCCTTATAATTTAAATAGCGGAAGTGAATTTGCGGAGGCTTTGTATAGCTATCTCTGTCCCTAATCTGACTGTCTTTACATATTATTCCATTACAGACTACCTTGTTGTCAGAAGATATTACATAGTTTAAAAACCACATGATTTGAGAATGCATCCTTTATTTGACAGTGTTGCTGATGTGGGCTAGGCTATGTAAAGGTGGAAATAGATTGAGGTGACAATAAACAATATGCTCCTCTAGATAGTGTGACTGTAACTATGCATTACACCTGCAACAGGTACTGAAGTATGATTTGATCATGTCAAGGTATTGCTTTGATAATCTAGTAGGCTAAGTGTCTGTGGTCATCAACATGCCTTATTAATTAATAGGCCTCTGTCTATTGTAGTTTGGAGATACAGCCCCTATCACATTTAAAGAAAAACTGACCGACAGACACACAAACAACCAGGGGCTGATAATTCTCCTCATTCTGACAACCTCTCCTCTTCTCCACCACTCTTCTTTCTCGCACTTTCTCTCTTTATGTCTTTCTCCCCTTCTCTTCTCCTCTTCATATTTTCCTCTTCTCCCCTCCCCTCCACTCCTCCTCTCCTCTACTCAACTCTTCTCATCTTCTCCTCTTTTCCCCTCTCCCCTCCTCCTCCTCTTTCCACCTCTCGTCTCCCCTCCCCACACCTTCCTCTTCTCTCCTCTTCTTCCTGTGTTTGCTCTCTTCTCAACCTCCCCTGCTCTTCCCTCCTCTCCTCTTTCCACCTCTCCTCTCGCCTCCTCCCCTCTCTTCTCCCCTCCTCTTCTCTCCTTCTCTCCTCCCTTCATCTCCTCTCTCCTCAACCACCCCTCCTCTCCCCCTCTCTGCAGATAAACCAGATAAATAACATGGCCACCTCCTCCTCCCCTAATCTGGAAGAAGACGAGAGTCTGAAGGGCTGTGAAGTGTTCGTGCAGAAGCACAACATCCAGCAGATCCTCAAAGAGTGCATTGTCAACCTGTGCATCGCCAAGCCTGAGCGTCCTATGAAATTCCTGCGGGAGCACTTTGAAAAGCTGGAGAAGGTTTGTGAATATCCCTAAATCTCCCCTTATTTGCGACCTAAAGCTCCCTTGAAATGTTTACTGCATCTTTGTTCTTTGAAAATACATTTTTACCAACAATAATATTTGTTGTTTGTGACTATCTATTTAGTTTTTTCGTCTATAGTGTCATTATTAATGTATGTCAGTAATGTTTTGCTTATGTGTGAATAATTTCTGTTGAATTGCACTCTGCAGAAAAGCAAGGATTTGCTATCAACGTATTGACATGTAATACACAAATGAACTGGAAGGCATTGGAATTGAGCTGAGTAGAAGCTATTATTGTTGTTTCATTTCACTGAGGTGGATCTATTTTCATTAGTCGATAGTCTTTTACATCAGAATACATGAGAAAGGAGACTGTTATGCTCATGTTTTCTTGTCATATCCTCAGTATATTTGTAAATAAATAGCCTAGGGGTATCCTAGCTGTCAGTTTCATGATAATACTACATTTGTCTAATTGAGCTTTCAACTCTCCACACAATGGTGGGGTACATTAGCTGAGGGCCTGGGAGCATTAGGGGCGCAGAGACAGGGACAGTCTGTGCCCCATCCACAGACACACAGGCTGTGTTGTACGGACGTTGTCTATCCACAAGTGTCTGTGGGACAAACCGAGAACGACCTGTTACTGTCTGGTGCCTGGACTGACAGATTACGGAATAGAACTACAGAATGGTGTTAATTTCTCAGAGGTTAGAGAAAAGAGGGGATAGAAGAGGAAATAAAGGAGGGAATCTCTCTCTCTGAATGTATTATCTCTGGCTGGCACCTCCGTAGCGAGACGCCTTCATAGATCAGCCCAGCTGGTCTGTATATTCAACCTCTGGAGCCCTCAGCCCTTGAAAGTACAGGGTCCTGTCAACTCTTTGATAAGTTAGGATAGCTAGTTGTTTATTTCACACACGCCATGTTGAGGATTCAGCAATGGCTGAATTATAGGCTATGTTAAAGGGAAATGTAACAACAATTCTACTTCATATTCTTCATCTCCAGCACCACTCCCAACATCAACATATGTGAAAATGATGTGTTTCTATGTTTTGTAGTAATAAAAACAGAGGAAAATAAACCAATTAGTTAACACTTATCTCCCTCTAACTTTTTATTTTTTTATTTTTAACATTTGCCTTTAAGGGAGCTTTTTTTTCTCTATAGAATGGACTATCTTTATTTTTCCTAGAGGGAACTTTGGTTGTGGTGTTGCACTGTCTCCGTTCACTACATTTGTGTCAAGTTCGATTTACTTTATTCCCATGACTTTCTTTGTAGTAGATGTGTAGGCCTAAGTGGTATTGGATTTGGTTAGAATACCCTGAATCTCAATCAGGTGATTTCTTTATGACTGTTTTTCAACTGTTGGTATGCTAAGTTTTAGCCCATTACGGAACTGTCCACAGAGAGGCCTGAGGTATCATTTGATGTGTTTGAAAACAATGGTCTCTCAGAGAAATGAATAGACCACAGAGTTGTCTGGTACACTGAATGGTGGTCAACCCAATAGCCCATGGTGACTCCAGGTCTACAACAGAAGGAGTGATTGTGTGACCGGATCAGATACAGAAAGGGGATGAGGTAGGTGAGGACTGAGAAGTGAGCCTAGGGTTGGTTTTGCAGTCTACTCCCGTCAATGCAGCGTGTGTGTGTGTGTACGTTCGCGTCCGTAAGGGGTGATTATCCCAGTGTGAGTTTATGTGAGTCATCTGATGATACTTTACTGTGTGTTGGTTCACACACCACTATCTGATGATTCCTCTGACCCAGTTGCATTGTTAAGGCGATGCAGTGTTCCTCAGTAGGGTCTAAACCCCTCAGCCTTCTAAAATGCTCAGTAGCCTTTATATTTCCCTTCTAGTCCTTTATCTGAGACGAGTCTTCCACAGCAGCTTACAATAAACACATTGAATACATGGAACAACCAACACATGACTCAAGCACAGTAAGTAAATGCTTCTTCAATGCATGCTTTGGTCTTTACCCTAACACTACACAGCTGATTTAAATAATCAACTAATCATCTAGCTTTGATCATTTGAATCAGCTGTGTAGTGTTAAGGGCAAAAACCAAAACGTGGAGCCTTTGGGATCCCGAGGACTGAGTTTAGGAAACGCTCCTTTAAACCTAGTCCTGGACTAAAGCACAGTCAGGCTTAATCTGTGTCCGAGAAGCCAGTAATTAGTGTTAGTTAGTTAGTTAAGTCACTGTGTTGGAATAGAGTGGTCGCTGGAACTCCGAATTCAATTACACAATGGCTTTAAAAGAAGGCCTCATTCCGGTCCAGAAATCACCATAGGTTTTTACTCTACAACGGCTGTAGCTGTAACTAATCCTGTGCATCCTCCATCCTTCTGTGTTGTGATATTATACAGGATTACCCAGGCCAGGGAGCGTGCAGCACACAGCATGTGTCACAAGGATTGTAATCCAGTTTTTTCATTAATTTTCCAGATTATTATGGTTGGCCTACCCACAGTTCTTTATGCTGGGTTTTTATGCGCAATAATTTACAGTTCAGAGGTGTGTGTTTGTGCATGTGCCTCTGTGTGTGTGCACGGTACACAGGTGCGTATCTGCGTATATGCACGTGTGTGTGTGTGCGTACCTGTGTATGTGCACGTGTGTGGGGGATGGTGCCCCTGTCCTAGCTGCAGTGCTAGCCCCAGCAGGTTTCTGTTGTCAAGGAGACCATGGAGCATAGTGTGAAACAGTGTTGCTAGTCTGGTAGGGCTGAATCTAGAGGGAGACAAAATGCTGCAGAGAGAGAGAGAGTGTAAAGTTAAAATGCTAATCGGATCACTTAGGCTTTACCATGACATATGTATTGGAGATGCTGCCAAATGATATCGAATGCCTGTCCATTTTCTATCAAGTTTACATGATTTTACAGAACCTGAGTTTAGCCTGAGTTTAGCATTATCTTAGCTAGCTAGCCCCCCTAGTCTCTTTGTTTTGACAGTATATTGTGCAGTGCAGTGTCTGAGGGTTGACTTTCCCTGGCAGGCTCCCCATGGGGTCTCTATTCTCAGTGTGGAGGAGAGAGGAGGATAGACTGACTGTGTTGCCTACTGCAGTCTGAAACCTGGAGAGGAGGAGGGAGGAGGATAGACTGACTGTATTGCCTACTGCAGACTGAAACCTGGAGAGGAACTCCCTGCTGCAGCTTGGAGACAGCAGACCATGATCAGTCACACTGTTTACACATAGACAGTAGAGCCACTGGGACCGGGAATAACGCTTCTGATTGAACAAATGTCTCCAACCATGTTGGTTAGTCTGATTGTTGTGTGTGAGAGAAATTAAGCAGCCTTTCCAATATTTCTGTGCATTATTGGTTAGACTGCTGAATTTCATCAGAAAACAATCAAAACAACTTACGCTAAAGACACGACCTGTCTGGCTGTAACTACTATATATGAAGTGACGTTGGTGTGTGTGTGTGTGTATATCGGGGGTGACACTATACTCTATACTTGATTCTCTATTCATGTAGGGGTGTGATGATGATGATGAATGTGTTTTGGATGTTCCTGTTGGTTAAGACGCTCTTCCTGAAACACATTAACTTTTGGGTCAGTGTTTTTAGGTTTAAATCTAGCTCTGAGGTGTTCTGCTGTGAGGTGAACGAATCTGGAGTGTAGAACTTGTTTTCCCTCTCTCTTTTCTCTCCTCTCTTTGTATGGGCTGTGATTCTAGATATTTTGGTTATTTTTTGTTTATTAAACAACTATTTGACTGACCTCGGTTCAGTTATTTTAATTCCATTTAGTTTTTTTTCAATTTTCTTCTGTGAGCTCAATGTGCACATTGCACCGTTTCTCTAGAGGTAAATCAGATCCAGCCTGAACTGTGTGATGTAGAAGGGAGTCGTAGTTTCCAACAGGCCAATATTCCACATAGTTTAGCGCATAAAATGTGGTAATTAACTACAATGACAATAATCCATTGCGCATCTACTTGTCCGGTCTGTGTTTGTTTAATGCCCGCTACGGAAGAGACAGGAAAATGGACGATCGTGAAGTGATATAGAGAGCATCTGTTGCTTTGCGAGGTATCTCGACCTGAAAATACATGAGCTAAGTGATTGATAGTTGGTATTCAGCAGTCATAAAGTATGCCTTATTTACTTTAAAGAACTACTAAAATACCGATTTTGTTAGACAGCATAGGCAGCAGTTGTAGAGATGAGGACTTGTAATGAAATAATAAAGTCATCAAATAAAACCAATGCAATATACACAACAACTGAAATATTTGAGTAATGTGAATGTCACGTCTGCGCCTGCTTCTCCCCTCCGGCGTACGACGTCGCCAGAGTTCTAACCACCGGTCCTGGGATTCATCATTATGTACACCTGGCACTCATCATTACGCGCACCTGTGAATCATTATGATTCACATTATGATTCACACCTGGACTCCATTACCTTCATAATTTCCTGCCCTTTATATGTCACTCTCCCATATTCACTCACCAGTTGGTATAGTTCTTGTGTATTGGCATTCTGCTTTATGTTAGTGTCGTTTTATTAAACTGTTTCACCTGCTCCCGACTCACCGCCCATCATTACAGTGAATAACTGATGGTTTATACGTGATAAGCAGCAATGGGCAGTAACTACCATCATGGGACTTAATTGGTTTATTCTGTTACAGCATTCAACCCAACTAATAAAAACCAAAAACCGACCTTAAAAAGCATGAATCACTCAGCACTATATGACTCCCTTCTCGCTTTCTCTCTCTCAAACACACACAGACAGTCACTCTCTCCGTGTTTGGGAGAGAATGTTCTGTGCCTTACAGATGAGCTGTTGACAGATGATCTAGCGTCTGACAGACTGTCTCTCTCTGCACTCAGAGGAGAAGAGTTGAAATGAAAGGAGTGGCTTTTAAATCATTTTCATCACCATCCCTCTCTTCTCTATTTCTCACTTCTATTTATCTCTCTGCCTCTCTTTCTCTTGCTTTGTCAGGCTCTCCTTCATCAGTAGTTGATGACGTGGGTTCTGTTCTAGTCTGTACGGGTGTTATTCAACTTTTCTCCCCTATCACCCATCTGAGGGGGTAACCTAGGCAACCAGAGAACAGATAGCCTCCAACTCTGTATTTAATAGTCACGGAACCCAAGTAGTGATGCACCGATATGACATTTTTGGCCGATACCGATATTTTCCTTGCCCAAACAACCCGATACCGATATTTAACATTTTTTGCAGCCTTTTAAGTATTCTAGTACAGTTTAAATAGTTAACCCACACACATGGATGCAGCGGTCTAAGGCACTTCATCTCAGTGTGAGAGAAGTCACTACATTCCCTGGTTGAAATCCAGGCTGTATCACATCCGGCCGTAATTGGGCGCACAATTGACCCAGCGTCGTCAGGGTTTGGCCGGGGTAGGCCATCATTGTAAATAAGAATTTGTTCTTAAATGACTTGCCTAGTTAAATAAAGATTACACACACACACCACACTGACCAAAAAGTTATTTTGTTGACATTTACGTATGTCCCCATTACCAGTAAAACATAATCAAAACCTATTTCTTTCACTTATTTGCTGTGCTGTTTTGTTGTTCATTTGTTCAGTCGTTTTATTCTCAACCAGGATTTCTATGGAACGTCATTTGTGTCTTTGCTATGGCCGTTTTGGTCCTTGCATGTCAACAAAATATACAATTTAACACTATTTGACGTGTCAATTAAGCTTGTTGACCAATCAGGACCTGAATATGACTGCACGTCACAATAATTTAACGCGCTCATAATTGTTTTATGTAGTTCTTACACACTATCACTCGTATTTCATGTCACAACGATTCATCGATACGTATGCTATGATGCTGGTAAAGTTGTCTGGCACACCTACAATGCTGGCCATAAAAAAAAGCTAGCTAGCTCATGGATGCAAACAATGTTTTTCCCCAAAAACATAGCAAAATGACAATCTTTTTTAGCTAGCTAACTATATAGCTAGGTGTCATCATCTAAAATAACCCTCATTTATAAGACAGTTCTTATTTGATTATTGGTGGGCAGCTTCATCTATGTGAAGGTAGCCACAATAAGGATTAGCCACAACAGTGGACTTTGCGTTCAAAATAAAAGCCTTCAAAATAAAAGTATGGCATAATTCTACTATTTGTATTCATATGCATCACTGTCAATGACAAACTCTTATTTTGAAGGCAAACCGCAAATTCCACTATTGTGCCTAATCCGTATTGTGGCTAGCTTCACAACACATAACCCGGTCCGGTCGAGCATCACTAGCCAGATGAAGCTAGCTGGCTGCTTATAACGTTAGCATTGGGCAACAGGGTTAAGTAGCGTCCTAGCTATTTATTTTCATGAACTGAAGTTAAATTTCAATAGACAAACAACAAGTTCCAATTTAGCTAATACTTACTCACAAGGATTCCTAAATCATTGCTAAGAATAATGAAAATGATATAATGAAAATGACCAGTTTCTACTGGGCATTGTTTTCAGGTTGGTTCTATTGGTGCTAGCTAGGTACCAAGTTAAAGATAGCTACCCCAGAAGTTGCGGTTAAACAAATTATTTATTTTTTACCAACGCGGTATTGAAAACATATAGTTCGTGGCCAGTGTTTGCTTGTATGCAGACTTTTTTTGTTCAGCTTTGACAGTGCTACTGTTTTTAACTTCTTGATGCACCCATCCCATTAGCGGGATCATTTTCGTCAACATCCGCTGAATTGCAGAGCGCCAAATTCAAATTAAATTAGTAAAAATATTGAATTTTCATGAAATCACAAGTGCAATATAGCAAAACACAGTTTAGCTTGTTGTTAATCCACCTGGCGTGTCAGATTTCAAAAAAGCTTTTCGGCGAAAGCATACCAAGCGTTTATGTAAGGACATATCTCTCAGCAGACCAAACGCGTTATGTTCAGAAATCCACAGACGAAAATTCCAAATAATATCCGTAACGTTCTTAGAAACATGTCAAATGTTTTTTTATAATCAATCCTCAGGTTGTTTTTACAATATATAATCAATAATATTTCAACCGGACTGTAGCTTCTTCAATAGGAGAGAGAGAAAATGTCTGCTCCAAGCTGTTGCGCATGCAAAACGCTGCTGGCACCCAGCCATCCAATGACGCGATGTGAACTTTCTCGCTCATTTTTCAAAATAAAAGCCTGAAAATATGTCTAAAGACTGTTCACAACATGTGGAAGCCATAGGAAAAGGAATCTGGTTGATATTCCTTTAAATGGAGCGAAGGCAGGCAATGGAACAGAGAGCTTTCAGGAAAAACAGCACCTCCGGGTTGGATTTTCCTCGAGACCCCACTCCATCATTGTCTTTGTCCACCTCCTTAGCGTCCTTTGAGTGGCGACCCTCGCCGCCGACCTTGGCCTAGGAACCCTAACAAAGGGCCCCACTATACTGAGGGGCAGCTCGGGACTGAGGTAGCTCATGACCGAGGGGTAGCTCATGACCGAGGGGTAGCTCATGACCGAGGGGTAGCTCAGGACTGAGAGGTAGCTCAGGACTGAGAGGTAGCTCAGGACTGAGAGGTAGCTCAGGACTGAGAGGTAGCTCAGGACTGAGAAGTAGCTCAGGACTGAGGGGTAGCGTGTCGCACTTGTGAAGGTGTACTGGAGACCTGGTGTGTATAGCCGGCATCAAATCTTCCGGAACTCTAACACAAGTCTCAGGCTGAGTACAAGGAACTGACACAGGTGGCATCGGACAGCTAACACGCTCCTCAGGGCGAATGCCGTGCATACTACGCCAAACCAACAGCTCTCTCTCTTCACTCTCCTCCAATTACATCAACAACTCCTCGAATGTCTCATCTCCCATCCGTTCACTCTCCTCCAATCTGTCCAATAACTCTTCAACATTCTCAGACGCACACCTCAACTTCGCTGACTGCTCTGATTCCATCCATGGCTCCTTACAGTAAACAGGGGGAATTGGCTCAGGTCTGACTCCTGACTCTGCCACACTCTCCCTGTGCCACCCCCCCCAATGAATTTTTGGGGCTGCCTCTCGGGCTTCCAGCCGCTCTGCCGTGCTAGCTCCTCATAATGCCGCCTCTCTGGTTTCGCTGCCTCCAGCTCTGCTTTGGGGTGGTGATATTCCCCTGCCTCTGCCCAGGGTTCTTTCCCATCTAGGATCTCCTCCCAAGTCCATTTCTCCAAATAGTGCTGCCTCTCCTGCTGCTGCTGCCTCTCCTGCTGCTGCTGCTGCTGCTGCCTCTCCTGCTGCTGCTGCTACCACGCCGCTTGGTCCTTTTGTGGTGGGTGATTCTGTAACGGTTTTCTTCCGCTGAAGGAGAGGAGGACCAAAATGCAGCGTGGTTAGTGTTAAACATCTTTAATATAGACGATAACCGAGAACACTACAAAAATACAAAACAATAAATGTGAAAACCGAAACAGTCCTGTGTGGTGAAACAAACACAGACACGGAAACAATCACCCACCAAACCCAACAGCAGGGTGGCCTAGTGGTTAGAGCGTTGGACTAGTAACCGAAAGGTTGCAAGTTCATATCCCCGAGCTGACAAGGTACAAATCTGTCGTTCTGCCCCTGAACAGGCAGTTAACCCACTAGGCCGTCATTGAAAATAAGAATTTGTTCTTAACTGACTTGCTAGTTAAATAAAGGTAAAATAAATAAATAAAAAAACAAAACAGGCTACCTAAATATGGTTCCCAATCAGAGACAATGACTAACACCTGCCTCTGATTGAGAACTATATCAGGCCAAACATAGAAATAGACAAACTAGACACACAACATAGTTCCCACCCAGCTCACGTCCTGACCAACACTAAAACAAGGAAAACACAAAAGAACTATGGTCAGAATGTGACACCAGTGTCTGGTGGAAAGCAAGACTGAACCCAAGTTTTTCTCTAGGATTTTTCATGTGATTAGCTACATTCTGTTTATTTTTATCCCCCTCCCAAAAACATAGTCCTTCAAATTAAATTAGTAAAAATATTTAATTTTCATGAAATTACAAGTGCAATATAGCAAAACATACCCATGATGCAGCCACCACCATGTTTGAAAATATGAAGAGTGGTACTCAGTGATGTGTTGTGTTGGATTTGCCCAAAACATAACACTTTGTATTCTGGACAAAAAGTTAATTTCAAAGAGAGTGCATGTTTTGGAATGTTTTTTATTCTGTACAGGCTTCTTTTCACTCTGTCATTTATGTTCGTATTGTGGAGTAACTACAAGGTTGTTGATCCAGCCTCCGTTATCTCCTATCACAGCCATTCAACTCTGTAACTGTTTTAAAATCACCATTGGCCTCATGGTGAAATCCCTGAAAACATAATTCTGCTTTGGCATTATGGGGTATTTCTGTGTAGACCGGTGACACAATATAAACATGTCATCAATTTTAAATGTAGGCTGTAACACAACAAAATGTGGAAAAAGTCAAGGGGTGTGAATACTTTCTGAAGTGACTGTATTGGTCCTCTGTTTCCCTTTACAATGACAAAAGCTGCGCAGGACTGACTAGAACAGAGTGGACAAGACCAGGCACTAAATCAGACAGGGGAAAAGACCTTTTCTACACAGAATATACAACATCATTGTCTGATAATCTTCTGAACTTCCCAAAACCATACTTCAAACCATACTGTAAATACAGTCAGTAGTACTGCCAGACTGATGTGTAATAGACTGTCATAGCTCCAATGAAGAAAGTTAACATTGGCTGTTGATTACATATGGATATCAAAATGTGGTCGTGGGCCAACACGTTGTTGAACCCCTGGGCTAATGTGATGTCTGTGTGTCTGTTTCCTTGGCAGAAGTTACAGTAGGAGGGCTTTGTGTGAAATAACAGTTTAGGGCCATTAATTCTCTTTCATCCATTCATGCTTTTTAATGATGTTCTTTGATGGTCTGTGCAGCAGCCCCAGTTCCAGCTCCAGCCGCCCCAGTTCCAGCTCCAGCCCTAGCCAAGAAGCATCCCCAATATTATTAATGACCCATGTGTAGGGCCACGGCTGCATCCCAAATGGTACACTGTTTACCATGTAGTGCACTACTTTTGACTACTTTTGACTATGGGCCCTGGTCAAAAGTAGTGCACTACATGGTAAATAGGCTGCCATTTGAGACGCTGACCAGTTATTGCCTATAACTAGGAAAAACACAGCTATAACTCCATTGAGAGGAAGTCAAGGAGCCCGACCCAAATGGCATCCTATTGAAAAGATTTGGCATGGGTCCTCAGATCCTCAAAAAGTTCTATAGCTGCACCAATGAGAGCATCCTGACTAGTTGCATCACCGTGTCAGAGGAAGACCCTAGAAATTGGCAAAGATTCTAGCCACCTTAGTCATAGACTGTTCTCTCTGCTACCGCAGGGAAAGTAGTACTGGAGCGCCAAGTCTAGGTCCAAAAGGCTTCTTAACAGCTAACCAAATGGCTACCTGGACTATTTGCATTGACCCCCATTTTTTCTTTATACTGCTGCTACTCGCTGTTTATTATCTATTATCTATGCATAGTAACTTTACCCCTACCTACATGTACATATTACCTCAATTACCTCAACTAACCTGCAACCCCACACATTTACTCAGTACCAGTACCCCCTGTAGATAGCCTCATTATTGTTATTTTATTGTTGCGTACGCTTCCCATAGTGGGCCGATGCCGGTTGCTCATCGCCTCCACATTGGACCCCAAGGCATTGGTCAACTCTCTACTGATCAAGTGGATTAATAGTTTCCTTGTGAACCGTACTCAACAAGTGAAGTTTAACTCTGCCATCTCTACATCTAGAACGGTGAATACGGGAGCCCCTCAAGATTGCGTACTTTAACCGATACGGTACACGCTGTACACAAACGATTGTCAAGCCTCTGACGCAGCCCACATGTTTTTTAAATATGCAGATAACACTGCTGTTGTGGGTTTCCTCCACCCAGACCAAGCCTCTCATCAAGGTTTTGTCAGAGAAATGGCTCAATTCATCCAGTGGTGTGCAGATCACTTTCTTGAAATAAACATTAAGAAAACAAAAGAGCTGGAAATTGATTTCAGAAGGAACAAAACTCCACTACCCCCGACAAAGATTAATGGGGAATCAGTCGATAGAGTGACCACATAGAAGTACCTTGGAATCGAAATAGACAAACTGAAATTCAATGACTGTGCCTTTGCAAAGATAAAGAAATTGCAACAGAGAAGGTTTTTTTTACGCAAAATGAACCATTTTAATGTCGACCGCCATATCTTCCAAATGTTCTATAAATCTGTCCTTTGGTCTGATATGCGTGTTTGGAAACATGCGAGTTCAAGACCAAGTCAAGCTTCAGCACTTGATTATAGACTGCGGGAATTACAATTGGTATAGATCACGAATCAGCCATCAACCTGTACACAAAACTCACCCTCCTAAAACGTGAAAGCATTTTACAGGGCAGTACCCATCCCCTTCACTCAAAACTCAGTCACAGCAGCAGCCCGACAAGGGAAAAGAGACTTCTTCTTCAAAAGAAAATGAAAACAGATAGATATGGGGACTCTTTATTCCAACAGCCATATTGCACTTTCACTTTAAATGTGTAGCTATAGCACTTTGAATGAATTATTTGGTGTAGTTTCTGTGTTTTCATGTTTAATGTACTGTTTTTTTTAAACACATGACCAAATGAATTTGCCCCTGGTGGGATAATAAAGTTGATGTGAATCTGAATCTGGTCCAGTGTGGGCCAGTGTGGGCAGCCCATATCTGGTGAGGGCAGCCCTCACTTTGCTTGAAATAAGCCCTTCTTTTCCCAGAAAACGTCCACAGTTGGCATGATGTAAGCTGCCCACATCGGGCCGATGCACATTTGCTTTGTGAATCTGTTTCCCTGTATCTGTGTGTGGCCCCTCTCAGGCTCTCTATGGCTCCATCTCCTCTGCTCTCCTCTGAGTGAGTGAGTGTTGTTTTGTAGCAGCAGGCCCAGAAACAGTTCAGTTCTGGTTCAGTGGCAGCTAACAGCAGGTCAGACATTTTGGAACGTCCATTGATTGTAGAGTGGAGGCTGATCCATTGACTGTAGAGTGGAGACTGATCCATTGACTGTAGCGTGGAGGCTGATCCATTGACTGTAGAGTGGAGACTGATCCATTGACTGTAGAGTGGAGGCTGATCCATTGACTGTAGAGTGGAGACTGATCCATTGACTGTAGAGTGGAGACTGATCCATTGACTATAGAGTGGAGACTGATCCATTGACTGTAGAGTGGAGACTGATCCATTGACTGTAGAGTGGAGACTGATCCATTGACTGTAGAGTGGAGACTGATCCATTGACTGTAGAGTGGAGGCTGATCCATTGACTGTAGAGTGGAGACTGATCCATTGACTATAGAGTGGAGACTGATCCATTGACTGTAGAGTGGAGACTGATCCATTGACTGTAGAGTGGAGACTGATCCATTGACTATAGAGTGGAGACTGATCCATTGACTGTAGAGTGGAGACTGATCCATTGACTGTAGAGTGGAGACTGATCCATTGACTGTAGAGTGGAGACTGATCCATTGACTATAGAGTGGAGACTGATCCATTGACTGTAGAGTGGAGACTGATCCATTGACTGTAGAGTGGAGACTGATCCATTGACTGTAGAGTGGAGACTGATCCATTGACTGTAGAGTGGAGGTGGTCGAGGCCTTTACCCTCTCTGTTACTGCTCAGAACACCATACAGGGAATCAGCAGGCTGATGTTATCGATGCTGCTCCAGACCTCTGAGGGTGCCGTGTGTATCTGCTGAAACATCTAACCACACACACACACACACCAGGCCTGCCTGCCTGCCGGCCTCAGGTCGCTGTTGTGCGTCAGAGAGTGTGAGACCAGCTGCCCTCTCTCTCTCTTTCTCTCTCTCTTTCTCTCTCTCTCTCTCGTTATGTTATGGAGAGAACCAGTGATTGGGTCAGGCTGGCCCTGCAGGGGAGAATTAGATGATCACCTGGCCCATCATGAGTCCTGGAGCCTGCAGCACGTACACAGTGTTCACATCAACAGCACAGGGCTATGAACCGGTGGCGTACTAGGATAACATAAAGGCTGTAAGGAAGGGACATGGTAGCAGTCGTAAGGGCCATGAGGCTCCAGGAGGATCGGAGGCAAGCAGGTAAAGCTGGGTGATTATATTAACAATGTGCTGCTGGATCGGTCCACCAAAGGAGTCCCTTTTGGGTAGTGTGGGTAGTGATTACTCTTAATTTGAACATTCTGTCATAAAGAGCACATGTTCAACTTAATAAAAACATGTTTCCCATCTTAAGAGGTTAAATAAAAGCACGACTATAGTAAGTGCCCAATAATGTAACAGGGTTGACTGTGAAAGGGTTGACTGTAACAGGGGTTGACCGTAACGGGTTGACCGTAACAGGGGTTCACCGTAACAGGGTTGACCGTAACAGGGGTTGACTGTAACAGGGGTTCACCGTAACAGGGTTGACCGTAACAGGGGTTGACTGTAACAGGGGTTGACCGTAACAGGGGTTGACTGTAACAGGGGTTGACCGTAGCAGGGGTTGACCGTAGCAGGGGTTGACCGTAACAGGGGTTGACTGTAACAGGGGTTGACTGTAACAGGGGTTGACTGTAACAGGGGTTGACTGTAACAGGGGTTGACTGTAACAGGGGTTGACTGTAACAGGGGTTGACCGTAACAGGGGTTGACCGTAACAGGGGTTGACCGTAACAGGGGTTGACCGTAACAGGGGTTCACCGTAACAGGGGTTGACCGTAACAGGGGTTGACTGTAACAGGGGTTGACCGTAGCAGGGGTTGACCGTAGCAGGGGTTGACTGTAACAGGGGTTGACCGTAACAGGGGTTGACCGTAACAGGGGTTGACTGTAACAGGGGTTGACTGTAACAGGGGTTGACTGTAACAGGGGTTGACTGTAACAGGGGTTGACTGTAACAGGGGTTGACCGTAACAGGGGTTGACCGTAACAGGGGTTGACCGTAGCAGGGGTTGACCGTAGCAGGGGTTGACCGTAACAGGGGTTGACCGTAACAGGGTTGAAGATGTCTTAAATCAGCCGTAAATCCCCTTATAATGGGGGAATGGAAGTATGTTGTGTGCAACAGGGAGGAGAAATTGAATGCAAACCTTTTTTAATGTATTGTTAAACCATTTCCAGCCTGTGTATCTACAGTCTGGGGAACAGGGGAGACGTTTTATGCTCGACTCAGTTTCTCACCACAAAACATCAGAAAGCTCACCTGGTTTTACACTATGATTACACTATTGTTCAATGTTTATTAAAAACAAATTTTTAAAGGAATAGTTGAACAGTAAAATGAGAGTTCTTCAGAAAATCTTCAGAAATGACTTTGTCAAAGCAACAAAATGACTAGTGCTTTACAGTGATGGTGAAAAAGTGGGTTAAATCTACCTAGAAGTCACAGAGGGACACAGAGGGACACAGAGGGACACAGAGGGACACAGAGGGACATGTCAAAATGCTTTAGCAAGTATTTATTCATATGAAAATCTGAGTTGTTGAATTTTCCATGTAGCCTATATTAAAGGCCACTTAATAGAAGTGGCTTTTCAAAGTCAATGTTGGTGCAGATTTTCTACTTCAAATATCAAAGGGATGCAGAAGGGACTCATTTGGTGGAAGGAGCCCACCACCATTCACCACCACCTCCTCCACTGTGTGTATGAGTTGTTGGCTTAATCAACCCTAAGAAGAGAGGAGGAGAGGAGGAGCAGGACAGTCAGTGGTTCTGTCCCAGGTGATGAGAGGCTGTGGTCTGGCTTGTTGTCTCACTGACTGTGACTGTCAGTGTGTGTCTGTGGATGGATGGATTTTAACAGGTCTGTCTTATACAACACAGACCCAGGAACAGGCTGATTAGACAACAGGTCAGTACTGCTCACCTCACAGCTGGGCTCTCAGCTTGCTGTACCATCATGACTACACACACACACACACACACACACACACACACACCGTATACCGGGGTATTTCGGAAATACCAACCGTATGATTTTCAGTGCTGTAAAAAACTAACCTTAACACACAAACACATACTCATTCAGGCACACACAGGCAGTGCACACTCACTCATTATGGTGATTTTATGCAGCCAATAATAGATTGATTTGTGAAGCGTTCATTGTGTTCTACGTGCTGTTGTCATGAGTCTTGGTCTCATGCTCTCCTCCTGCCTGATCACAACCACCTGCAGCTATCACTGGGATAATGTCTCCTATGTAAATATCACCTCACTCTCTCTCTCTCTCTCTCTCTCTCCCTCCTTCTCTCCCTTAACTCCCTCCATCACTTTCTTTCTCCTTCCTCTCATCCATCCTTCCCTCCCTCTTTCTCCATCAATTCATCCCTCCACCATCTTTCCACTTAAACCTGGTTTCTCTCTCTCACTCACTCACTCACTCACTCACTCACTCACTCACTCACTCACACACACACACACACACATTCCATTTCTACCAGATGTCCTGTTCCTAAGTTTAAGTGTTTGAAGCTGTACTAGTCACAGTCTAAGTCTTTCTCTGCCCACAAGAATTCCTGCTGGCTTTCTGCTTTCTACTCAGAGAGATGAAACAGGCTGAGGCTGCTGGGCCAGCCTGCTGGCTTTCTGCTTTCTACTCAGAGAGATGAAACAGGCTGAGGCTGCTGGGCCAGCCTGCTGGCTTTCTGCTTTCTACTCAGAGAGATGAAACAGGCTGAGGCTGCTGGGCCAGCCTGCTGGCTTTCTGCTTTCTACTCAGAGAGATGAAACAGGCTGAGGCTGCTGGGCCAGCCTGCTGGCTTTCTGCTTTCTACTCAGAGAGATGAAACAGGCTGAGGCTGCTGGGCCAGCCTGTTGGCTTTCTGCTTTCTACCCAGAGAGATGGAACAGACTGAGGCTGCTGGGCCAGCCTGCTGGCTTTCTGCTTTCTACCCAGAGATATGGAACAGGCTGAGGCTGCTGGGCCAGCCTGCTGGCTTTCTGCTTTCTACCCAGAGAGATGAAACAGGCTGAGGCTGCTGGGCCAGCCTGCTGGCTTTCTGCTTTCTACCCAGAGAGATGAAACAGGCTGAGGCTGCTGGGCCAGCCTGCTGGCTTTCTGCTTTCTACCCAGAGAGATGAAACAGGCTGAGGCTGCTGGGCCAGCCTGCTGGCTTTCTGCTTTCTACCCAGAGAGATGAAACAGGCTGAGGCTGCTGGGCCAGCCTGCTGGCTTTCTGCTTTCTACCCAGAGAGATGAAACAGGCTGAGGCTGCTGGGCCAGCCTGCTGGCTTTCTGCTTTCTACCCAGAGAGATGAAACAGGCTGAGGCTGCTGGGCCAGGCAGCTGGCTTTCTGCTTTCTACCCAGAGAGATGAAACAGGCTGAGGCTGCTGGGCCAGCCTGCTGGCTTTCTGCTTTCTACCCAGAGAGATGAAACAGGCTGAGGCTGCTGGGCCAGCCTGCTGGCTTTCTGCTTTCTACCCAGAGAGATGAAACAGGCTGAGGCTGCTGGGCCAGCCTGCTGGCTTTCTGCTTTCTACCCAGAGAGATGAAACAGGCTGAGGCTGCTGGGCCAGCCTGCTGGCTTTCTGCTTTCTACCCAGAGAGATGAAACAGGCTGAGGCTGCTGGGCCAGCCTGCTGGCTTTCTGCTTTCTACCCAGAGAGATGAAACGGGCTGAGGCTGCTGGGCCAGGCTGCTGGCTTTCTGCTTTCTACCCAGAGAGATGAAACAGGCTGAGGCTGCTGGGCCAGCCTGCTGGCTTTCTGCTTTCTACCCAGAGAGATGAAACAGGCTGAGGCTGCTGGGCCAGCCTGCTGGCTTTCTGCTTTCTACCCAGAGAGATGAAACAGGCTGAGGCTGCTGGGCCAGCCTGCTGGCTTTCTGCTTTCTACCCAGAGAGATGAAACAGGCTGAGGCTGCTGGGCCAGCCTGCTGGCTTTCTGCTTTCTACCCAGAGAGATGAAACGGGCTGAGGCTGCTGGGCCAGGCTGCTGGCTTTCTGCTTTCTACCCAGAGAGATGAAACAGGCTGAGGCTGCTGGGCCAGCCTGCTGGCTTTCTGCTTTCTACCCAGAGAGATGAAACAGGCTGAGGCTGCTGGGCCAGCCTGCTGGCTTTCTGCTTTCTACCCAGAGAGATGAAACAGGCTGAGGCTGCTGGGCCAGCCTGCTGGCTTTCTGCTTTCTACCCTAGGCCACTTAAAAAAATTAGTAGTTTGGAAGGAGGACGGACGATCTGTGTGTGTTAGACCTTTGTGGAGGTCCCAGGCTCTGTGTGGTGGGAGAGGGAGGGATAAAGACAGAGCAAGAGAACTGTATTCCAATCGGTGCCGTCATCCTCAACGGCTCACAAGAAACCAGGGAGGTCATACTGTCTCTTAGCTGTGTCTGGGCCCTGAGTGGACCAAACGTCTTTAGATGGAGATGTTTCTAATCAGCCAGTATTTCCAGGAATTAAATCATTCACACAGGGCCTGTGTGGTTTCTGTAGGGATGTGATTGTGTGAGTCATCAATTCTGTCCTAAACACCACTCCCCCTTTGAATTCCTAAAATCACTCCCATCAGACTCCCTATTTTAGCATTCCTCTGTCTCTCCCTCACTCCCCTGAAATATTAGACTCTTCACTGTTCTGAACCTGTCTCTCTCTCTCTCCCCTGAAATATTAGACTCTTCACTGTTCTGAACCTGTCTCTCTCTCTCTCTCTCTCTCTCTCTCTCTCTCTCTCTCTCTCTCTCTCTCTCTCCCCCGAAATATTAGACTCTTCACTGTTCTGAACCTGTCTCTCTCTCTCTCCCCTGAAATATTAGACTCTTCACTGTTCTGAACCTGTCTCTCTCTCTCTCTCTCTCTCTCTCTCTCTCTCTCTCTCTCTCTCTCTCTCTCACTCCCCTGAAATATTAGACTCTTCACTGTTCTGAACCTGTCTCTCTCTCTCTCACTCCCCTGAAATATTAGACTCTTCACTGTTCTGAAGCTGTCTCTCTCTCTCTCTCTCTCTCTCTCTCTCTCTCTCTCTCTCTCTCTCTCTCTCACTCCCCTGAAATATTAGACTCTTCACTGTTCTGAACCTGTCTCTCTCTCTCACTCCCCTGAAATATTAGACTCTTCACTGTTCTGAACCTGTCTCTCTCTCTCACTCCCCTGAAATATTAGACTCTTCACTGTTCTGAACCTGTCTCTCCCTCACTCCCCTGAAATATTAGACTCTTCACTGTTCTGAACCTCTCTCTCTCTCTCTCTCTCTCCCCTGAAATATTAGACTCTTCACTGTTCTGAACCTGTCTCTCACTCTCTTCCCTGAAATATTAGACTCTTCACTGTTCTGAACCTGTCTCTCTCTCTCTCACTCCCCTGAAATATTAGACTCTTCACTGTTCTGAACCTGTCTCTCTCTCACTCCCCTGAAATATTAGACTCTTCACTGTTCTGAACCTGTCTCTCTCTCACTCCCCTGAAATATTAGACTCTTCACTGTTCTGAACCTGTCTCTCTCTCTCTCACTCCCCTGAAATATTAGACTCTTCACTGTTCTGAACCTGTCTCTCTCTCTCTCTCTCTCTCTCTCTCTCTCTCTCTCTCTCTCTCTCTCTCACTCCCCTGAAATATTAGACTCTTCACTGTTCTGAACCTGTCTCTCTCTCTCACTCCCCTGAAATATTAGACTCTTCACTGTTCTGAACCTGTCTCTCTCTCTCACTCCCCTGAAATATTAGACTCTTCACTGTTCTGAACCTGTCTCTCCCTCACTCCCCTGAAATATTAGACTCTTCACTGTTCTGAACCTCTCTCTCTCTCTCTCTCTCTCTCTCACTCCCCTGAAATATTAGACTCTTCACTGTTCTGAACCTGTCTCTCTCTCTCTCACTCCCCTGAAATATTAGACTCTTCACTGTTCTGAACCTGTCTCTCTCTCTCTCTCCCCTGAAATATTAGACTCTTCACTGTTCTGAACCTGTCTCTCTCTCACTCCCCTGAAATATTAGACTCTTCACTGTTCTGAACCTCTCTCTCTCTCTCTCTCTCTCTCTCACTCCCCTGAAATATTAGACTCTTCACTGTTCTGAACCTGTCTGTCTTCACTCTTATCATAAAAACATCACAAGGCAGGGAGGTGGAGGGCCTTCAAAGACTCTTGATTGACAGTTTGTCAGTTGGGACTCTGGTAAAGTGGACCAGTCCATTGAGGGTTTAGAGGGGAATGTGCCATAAAACTGAATTACCCTCTCAGCCCTTTAGGGGTCAGACAGGGACAGTCCTTTAGGGGTCAGGCAGGGTTGGTCCTTTAGTGGGTAGGGGTCAGGCAGGGTTGGTCCTTTAGAGGGTAGGGGTCAGGCAGGGACAGTCCTTTAGAGGGTAGGGGTCAGGCAGGGACTGTCCTTTAGAGGGTAGGGGTCAGGCAGGGACAGTCCTTTAGAGGGTAGAGGTCAGACAGGGACTGTCCTTTAGAGGGTAGGGGTCAGGCAGGGACTGTCCTTTAGAGGGTAGAGGTCAGGCAGGGACAGTCCTTTAGAGGGTAGAGGTCAGACAGGGACTGTCCTTTAGAGGGTAGGGGTCAGGCAGGGACAGTCCTTTAGAGGGTAGGGGTCAGGCAGGGACTGTCCTTTAGAGGGTAGAGGTCAGGCAGGGACAGTCCTTTAGAGGGTAGAGGTCAGGCAGGGACTGTCCTTTAGTGGGTAGAGGTCAGGCAGGGACAGTCCTTTAGAGGGTAGGGGTCAGGCAGGGACTGTCCTTTAGAGGGTAGAGGTCAGGCAGGGACTGTCCTTTAGAGGGTAGGGGTCAGGCAGGGACTGTCCTTTAGAGGGTAGGGGTCAGGCAGGGACTGTCCTTTAGAGGGTAGAGGTCAGGCAGGGACTGTCCTTTAGAGGGTAGGGGTCAGGCAGGGACTGTCCTTTAGAGGGTAGGGGTCAGGCAGGGACAGTCCTTTAGTGGGTAGGGGTCAGGCAGGGACTGTCCTTTAGAGGGTAGAGGTCAGGCAGGGACAGTCCTTTAGTGGGTAGGGGTCAGGCAGGGTTGGTCCTTTAGAGGGTAGGGGTCAGGCAGGGACAGTCCTTTAGAGGGTAGGGGTCAGGCAGGGACAGTCCTTTAGGGGTCAGGCAGGGACTGTCCTTTAGAGGGTAGGGGTCAGGCAGGGACTGTCCTTTAGTGGGTCAGGCAGGGACAGTCCTTTAGGGGTCAGGCAGGGACTGTCCTTTAGAGGGTAGGGGTCAGACAGGGACTGTCCTTTAGAGGGTAGGGGTCAGGCAGGGACAGTCCTTTAGTGGGTCAGGCAGGGACAGTCCTTTAGGGGTCAGGCAGGGACTGTCCTTTAGTGGGTAGGGGTCAGGCAGGGACTGTCCTTTAGAGGGTAGAGGTCAGGCAGGGACTGTCCTTTAGAGGGTAGGGGTCAGGCAGGGACTGTCCTTTAGAGGGTAGGGGTCAGGCAGGGACTGTCCTTTAGAGGGTAGAGGTCAGGCAGGGACAGTCCTTTAGAGGGTAGAGGTCAGACAGGGACTGTCCTTTAGAGGGTAGGGGTCAGGCAGGGACTGTCCTTTAGAGGGTAGAGGTCAGGCAGGGACTGTCCTTTAGAGGGTAGGGGTCAGGCAGGGACTGTCCTTTACAGGGTAGGGGTCAGGCAGGGACTGTCCTTTAGGGGTTAGGGGTCAGACAGGGACTGTCCTTTAGAGGGTAGAGGTCAGGCAGGGACTGTCCTTTAGAGGGTAGGGGTCAGGCAGGGACAGTCCTTTAGGGGTCAGACAGGGACTGTCCTTTAGAGGGTAGAGGTCAGGCAGGGACTGTCCTTTAGAGGGTAGGGGTCAGGCAGGGACTGTCCTTTAGTGGGTAGAGGTCAGGCAGGGACAGTCCTTTAGAGGGTAGGGGTCAGGCAGGGACTGTCCTTTAGAGGGTAGAGGTCAGGCAGGGACAGTCCTTTAGTGGGTAGGGGTCAGGCAGGGTTGGTCCTTTAGAGGGTAGGGGTCAGGCAGGGACAGTCCTTTAGAGGGTAGGGGTCAGGCAGGGACAGTCCTTTAGGGGTCAGGCAGGGACTGTCCTTTAGAGGGTAGGGGTCAGGCAGGGACTGTCCTTTAGTGGGTCAGGCAGGGACAGTCCTTTAGGGGTCAGGCAGGGACTGTCCTTTAGAGGGTAGGGGTCAGACAGGGACTGTCCTTTAGAGGGTAGGGGTCAGGCAGGGACAGTCCTTTAGAGGGTAGGGGTCAGGCAGGGACAGTCCTTTAGTGGGTCAGGCAGGGACAGTCCTTTAGAGGGTAGGGGTCAGGCAGGGACAGTCCTTTAGGGGGTAGGGGTCAGACAGGGACAGTCCTTTAGAGGGTAGGGGTCAAGCAGGGACAGCCCTTTAGGGGGTAGGGGTTAGGCAGGGACAGCCCTTTAGGGGGTAGGGGTTAGGCAGGGACAGCCCTTTAGGGGTTAAGCAGGGACAGTCCTTTAGGGGGTAGGGGTCAGGCAGTGACAGTCCTTTAGAGGGTAGGGGTCAAGCAGGGACAGTCCTTTAGAGGGTAGGGGTCAGGCAGGGACAGTCCTTTAGTGGGTCAGGCAGGGACAGTCCTTTAGGGGGTAGGGGTCAGGCAGTGACAGTCCTTTAGAGGGTAGGGGTCAAGCAGGGACAGCCCTTTAGGGGGTAGGGGTTAGGCAGGGACAGCCCTTTAGGGGTTAGGCAGGGACAGTCCTTTAGGGGGTAGGGGTCAGGCAGGGACAGCCCTTTAGGGGGTAGGGATTAGGCAGGGACAGTCCTTTAGGGGGTAGGGATTAGGCAGGGACAGCCCTTTAGAGGGTAGGGATTAGGCAGGGACAGTCCTTTAGGGGGTAGGGATTAGGCAGGGACAGTCCTTTAGAGGGTAAGGATTAGGCAGGGACAGTCCTTTAGGGGGTAGGGGTTAGGCAGGGACTGTCCTTTAGAGGGTAGAGGTCAGGCAGGGACTGTCCTTTAGAGGGTAGAGGTCAGGCAGGGACTGTCCTTTAGAGGGTAGAGGTCAGGCAGTGACAGTCCTTTAGGGGGTAGGGATTAGGCAGGGACAGTCCTTTAGGGGGTAGGGGTTAGGCAGGGACAGCCCTTTAGGGGTTAGGCAGGGACAGTCCTTTAGGGGGTAGGGGTCAGGCAGGGACAGCCCTTTAGGGGGTAGGGATTAGGCAGGGACAGTCCTTTAGGGGGTAGGGATTAGGCAGGGACAGTCCTTTAGGGGGTAGGGATTAGGCAGGGACAGTCCTTTAGGGGGTAGGGATTAGGCAGGGACTGCCCTTTAGGGGGTAGGGATTAGGCAGGGACAGCCCTTTAGAGGGTAGGGGTCAGGCAGGGACAGTCCTTTAGCGGGTAGGGGTCAGGCAGGGACAGTCCTTTAGGGGGTAGGGGTCAGGCAGGGACAGCCCTTTAGGGGGTAGGGATTAGGCAGGGACAGCCCTTTAGGGGTTTGGCAGGGACAGCCCTTGTAGTTCCTCCAGGAATGCCCTCACCCCCCGGCCTCACTTCCCTCTGACAGGAGAGAGAAATCTCCCTGGTTTCCCCTGGCTGACTGTGACCATGGTGATCCCTCTTTGTCTCTTCTCACTTCTCCCCGTTATCCTCCCTTGTCCTTTCCTGGGCTAGACTGGGCTACCCCACAGCTATAACAACAGCTATTGAAGTGTGTTTTGCTCTTTTAGCATGCTAGCTTTCTGTGGGTGTTCTGTTAGCATGCTAGATCTCTGTGGGTTCTCTGTTAGCATGCTAGCTCTCTGTGGGTGCTCTGTTAGCATGCTAGCTCTCTGTTGGGTGCTCTGTTAGCATACTAGTTCTCTGTTGGGTTCTCTGTTAGCATACTAGCTGTCTGTTGGGTGCTCTTTTAGCATGCTAGTTCTCTGTGGGTGCTCTGTTAGCATACTAGCTCTCTGTTGGATGTTCTGTTAGCATACTAGCTCTCTGTTGGGTGCTCTGTTAGCATGCTTGCTCTGTGTGTGGTGTGTGTGTGTGTGTGTGTGTGTGTGTGTGTGTGTGTGTGTGAGTGAGTGACTTGGGGCAAGTGCAAACACCAAAACTATCAGTCCCTGAAATCAGCAATCATGTTGTGGCTGTGTGTGGCTCCCCTCTCATGCTAAGGAAAGGAAGGGGTAAGGTCAGGGATGAGGAGAGGTGTGTGTGTGTGTGTTTATGTGTGTGTGTGTGTGTGTGTGTGTGTGTGTGTGTGTGTGTGTGTGTGTGTGTGTGTGTGTGTGTGTGTGTGTGTGTGTGTAAATCCCCAGGTATGCGTGCACACTCCCTAGTGTGTGTGTTTCAGGCTGTGGTTGAGCACCTACTCTCTGAACATCACCCCAATGACAGGTCCTATCAACACCCACACCCCTCACCAACCCTAACACACTCCCCAGTCCCCCACATCAGAGCCCACTGGACAGGCAGTTACAAGACAGGCACTAACACAACACAATGCTAGTTGACAATAGGCGCCATTGGGGCTCTGTAATGGTGTGTAAGTGATGAGCAGAGTTCAGCCGGCTGTCTCCTGGTTGGGCCATGCATCGCTGGCTGTGTTTAGTGACAAATACTGCTTTGGTTTCCTCGCACTCTCTTGGGGCTGGACATCACGGCATGGTAGTCTGTAAGTGTGTTTAATAATAGTTACCAGACACAGCACAGTGCTAGCTGACACTAGGCGTCCATTGTGGCTCTGTAAGTGTGTTTAATAGTTACCGGACACAACACAGTGCTAGCTGACACTAGGCGTCCATTGTGGCTCTGTAAGTGTGTTTAGTAGTTACCAGACACAACACAGTGCTAGCTGACACTAGGTGTCCATTGTGGCTCTGTAAGTGTGTTTAATAGTTACCAGACACAACACAGTGCTAGCTGACACTAGGTGTCCATTGTGGCTCTATAAGTGTGTTTAATAGTTACCAGACACAGCACAGGGCTAGCTGACACTAGGTGTCCATTGTGGCTCTATAAGTGTGTTTAATAGTTACCAGACACAGCACAGGGCTAGCTGACACTAGGTGTCCATTGTGGCTCTATAAGTGTGTTTAATAGTTACCAGACACAGCACAGGGCTAGCTGACACTAGGT
The DNA here is from genome assembly GCF_057628025.1 of Oncorhynchus mykiss. Lineage (NCBI taxonomy): Eukaryota > Metazoa > Chordata > Actinopteri > Salmoniformes > Salmonidae > Oncorhynchus > Oncorhynchus mykiss. Next base: position 67,278,617 of record NC_143034.1, on the reverse strand, counting down.
GTCCATTGTGGCTCTATAAGTGTGTTTAATAGTTACCAGACACAGCACAGTGCTAGCTGACACTAGGTGTCCATTGTGGCTCTATAAGTGTGTTTAATAGTTACCAGACACAGCACAGGGCTAGCTGACACTAGGCGTCCATTGTGGCTCTGAAGTGTGTTTAATAGTTACCAGACACAGCACAGGGCTAGCTGACACTAGGTGTCCATTGTGGCTCTATAAGTGTGTTTAATAGTTACCAGACACAGCACAGTGCTAGCTGACACATTGTGGCTCTGGAAACGTCATTTATTTTGGGATCTGCCCCTGGAAACGTCATTTATTTTGGGATCCACCCCTGGAAACGTCATTTATTTTTGGATACGCCCCTGGAAACGTCATTGATTTTGGGATCCGCCCCTGGAAACGTCATTTATTTTGGGATCCGCCCCTGGAAACGTCATTTGTTTTGGGATCCGCCCCTGGAAACGTCATTTGTTTTGGGATCCGCCCCTGGAACGTCATTTATTTTGGGATCCGCCCCTGGAAACGTCATTTATTTTGGGATCCGCCCCTGGAAACGTCATTTATTTTGGGATCCGCCCCTGGAAACGTCATTTATTTTGGGATCCGCCCCTGGAAACGTCATTTATTTTGGGATCCGCCCCTGGAAACGTCATTTATTTTGGGATCCGCCCCTGGAAACGTCATTTATTTTGGGATCCGCCCCTGGAAACGTCATTTGTTTTGGGATCCGCCTCTGGAAACCTCATTTACCTGATGATGCGCGAGTTGAGAAGGACCGTCTCATTTCAAGCAAGCGCCTTTCCTTCCATGGTCACTCTCCTCCATTTCCTTTCACCTTTTTCAAAGAGAGCAAATCTAATTGATAAAAGGCCAATGCCTTCAGGTTCCTCAACATCCTGTTTGCCCTAAAGCAACAGAATTAATAACACATTCTAAAAAATAACACCACAGTCTGATTGGCAGCCTTTTAAATATACATAGAAATCAAGTATTCAACCAGAATCTCTAATCATCAGAAAATCTCTGAATATCAATGAGGACCGTTGTGTGATGTATGAATGTCCACCTTTTGTTGATGTATTCCACTGTGTGTGTGTGTGTGTGTGTGTGTGTGTGTGTGTGTGTGTGTGTGTGTGTGTGTGTGTGTGTGTAGTGGCAGTCCTGTACCCGTGTCCTCTATCTCCTCTTCTCCTGTCCTTTCTCTCTCTATGTCTCTCTCTCTTTCTCTCTCGCTGTATCTCTCTCTTTCTCTCTCGCTGTATCTCTCTCTTTCTCTCTCGCTGTATCTCTCTTTCTCTCTCTATGTCTCTCTCTCTTTCTCTCTCGCTGTATCTCTCTCTTTCTCTCTCTATGTCTCTCTCTCTTTCTCTCTCTATGTCTCTCTCTTTCTCTCTCTATGTCTCTCTCTCTTTCTCTCTCTATGTCTCTCTCTCTTTCTCTCTCGCTGTATCTCTCTTTCTCTCTCTGTCTCTCTCTCTTTCTCTCTCTATGTCTCTCTCTCTTTCTCTCTCGCTGTCTCTCTCTATTTCTCTCTCTATGTCTCTCTCTCTTTCTCTCTCGCTGTATCTCTCTCTTTCTCTCTCTATGTCTCTCTCTCTTTCTCTCTCTATGTCTCTCTCTTTCTCTCTCTATGTCTCTCTCTCTTTCTCTCTCTATGTCTCTCTCTCTTTCTCTCTCGCTGTATCTCTCTTTCTCTCTCGCTGTATCTCTCTTTCTCTCTCTGTCTCTCTCTCTTTCTCTCTCTATGTCTCTCTCTCTTTCTCTCTCGCTGTCTCTCTCTATTTCTCTCTCTATGTCTCTCTCTCTTTCTCTCTCGCTGTATCTCTCTCTTTCTCTCTCTATGTCTCTCTCTCTTTCTCTCTCGCTGTCTCTCTCTATTTCTCTCTCTATGTCTCTCTCTCTTTCTCTCTCTCTGGCAGGCAGCCGGTGATAATGACGCAGAGAGAAAAAAATAAGGGAGAGAAGAAGAAGGGGGAGAGAATGGAGGGAGAGAGAGAGAGAGCAGATGCTGTATGGAACAGATGAGGACTAGACCTAGATGGTAGAATATAGCCTAACTAGCCTGACTGATGAATAACAGAAGAGCAGGTATGTAGAGAGAGATGGAATGAGGGGAACGAGGGCAAAATAAAGAGGCATGGTTTCACTCACACAGCGCCCTGTGTGGCTATGTGACGTCATCAACACCCTGCGTCACTGAGTTTGTCATTGGACTCTGTGTGTGTCTGGGGCACGGGGCTAGTCAGGGTAACAGTGGGCATGTTTCAAACCAGACTTGACTCTCTGGCCTCCAGGGAAAGACGTGTGAGAGGGTCAGAGAGACGAGACACTGCATGGTACGGTATAGAACTGGTTTTTGTTTGGCACAGAATGGATGGATTTGTTCGTATGGGAATACATCACTGCTGCATAGACAGTGGCTAGTGTTGTTGTGATGAATGACGTTGTGTGGATGTACGTGTGTGCTGCTGGCTTCCTGCTTCAGCCCTCAACCAGAGGGTCGGGATGCTACTGCGCTCTGTTGTCATGGTGATGCGGGAAATGAGAAAACCGGGATTATGTGAATTTGTGCGCAGGCAGAAACGAAGAGAGAGAGAGGGAGGAGAGCGAGAGAGAGAGAGTGAGAGAGAAAAAGGAGAGAGAGAGTGAGTGAGAGAGTGAGGAGAGAGAGCGAGAGAGAGAGAGAGAGTGAGAGAAATGAGAGCGAGAGAGAGAGAGGGGGAGGAGAGAGAGTGAGAGGAGAGAGAGAGAGAGAGAGGGAGGAGAGAGAGAGAGTGAGAGGAGAGAGAGGGAGGAGAGAGAGAGAGAAACAGGAGTACAGGAAGGACCGATGCTGAGGGAAGCTTCTTGCTGTGTTTTCATCAGGGTTATTATCACTGGTTCTTGAACAAGACGTCTGCTGCTGCTTTTGGGATACTGCGACCACACACACTCGCACACACACACACACACACACACACACTCTCTCTCTTATACATACACGCTTTCTCTCGCTCTCTCGCGCTTGCTCACACACATACACACATACACACACACGCTTGCTCTCGAACACACACACACACTCTGGCCTTGTCAGCATGGCCATGGACCGTGATGTCAACAGTGATGGTGGCGCGTGTGTGATGGTACAGTAGCTTTAGGACTGTGTTGACACACACATGACGAACAGTACTTCCCAGGGGCCCAGCTGAGGGACACTACACAGGCCTGGCCAGGGGCCCTCCACGGCATGGTAAATACTCTGGGTTTACGTTTGAACCCCTACCACTGCCGACTATCTCTGCTAGCATGGATAACACTGTAGCAAGGAAAGAATGCTGAATAGTTTGACTACAGCGAGTGACTTTGTGTTGATGAGTTGAGTTGCTTTGAGAAGAGAGGTCTGTGTATTAGTGTCTGTATGACGTGAAGGCTGAAGGGGATGGATTGTGATTTGGGGAGACTTAGCTAATAGCTAGTTCTTTGTGTACATGTTCTTCACTGTAAGCATTGGTATTTGATGGAGATGTCTGTGTGGATAGAGATGACAGGACTGGCGTTTTGTAGCGGTATGTGAGGCTAGAAGGCGTGACTAATTGTTAGAGATATTGTGATACTGAATTGATTATACTGCTGCCGCTGTGTGTGTGCTGCTGAAGTTGTTCCCTCGCTCTCTGTCCCCCGCTGGCTTTGTTCCCTGAGGGAGTGACTCTGCCTGACTCTGCTTCTACACCGGCATTGCTTGCTGTTTGGGGTTTTAAGCTGGGTTTCTGTACAGCACTTTGAGATATCAGCTGATGTAAGAAGGGCTATATAAATACATTTGATTTGATTTGATTAATACAGTCAGGGTGTGTGTGTGTGTGGGGGGGGGGGGGGGGGGGGTTGTTATAGTGTGTGCATGCTCAAGGTTGTATTTGTATACAGCGTCTATACACAATAGAGGTCGACCGATTATGATTTTTCAACGCCGATACCGATTAATCGGACAATTTTTATATATATATTTGTAATAATGACAATTACAACAATACTGAATGAACACTTTTATTTTAACTTACTATAATATATCAATAAAATCAATTTAGTCTTAAATAAATAATGAAACCTGTTCAATTTGGTATAAATAATGCAAAAACAAAGTTTTGGAGAAGAAAGTAAAAGTGCAATATGTGCCATGTAAGAAAGCTAACGTTTAAGTTCCTTGCTCAGAACATGAGAACGTATGAAAGCTGGTGGTTCCTTTTAACATGAGACTTCAATATTCCCAGGTAAGAAGTTTTAGATTGTAGTCGCTGTAGGACTATTTCTCTCTATACCATTTGTGTTTCATATATCTTTGACTATTGGATGTTCTTATAGGCACTTTAGTATTGCCAGCCTAATCTCGGGTGTTGATAGGCTTGAAGTCATCAACAGCTGCTGGCAAAACGCACGAAAGTGCTGTTTGAATGAATGCTTACGAGCCTGCTGCTGCCTTCCACCTCAGTCAGACTGCTCTATCAAATATCAAATCATAGACATAATTATAATATAATAACACACAGAAATACGAGTCTTTGGTCATTAATATGGTCAAATCCGGAAACTATCATTTTGAAAACAAAATGTTTATTCTTTCAGTGAAATACGGGACCGTTCCGTATTTTTTCTAACGGGTGGCATCCCTAAGTCTAAATATTGCTGTTACATTGCATAACCTTCAATGTTATGTCATAAATATGTACAATTCTGGCAAATTAATTACGGTCTTTGTTAGGAAACAGTGGTCTTCACACAGTTCACAACGAGCCAGGCGGCCCAAACTGCTGCATAAACCCGGACTCTGCTCTGAAGTGACACAATTTCCCTAGTTAAAATGAAATTCATGTTAGCAGGCATTATTAACCAAATATGCAGGTTTAAAAATATATACTTGTGTATTGATCTTAAGAAAGACATTGATGTTTATGGTTCGGTAACATTGGTGCAACAACAGTGCTTATTTAGTTTGGTGAAGTAGGCTGTGATTCGATGATAAATTAACAGGCACCGCATCGATTATATGCAACGCAGGACAAGCTAGATAAACTAGTAATATCATCAACCATGTGTAGTTAACTAGTGACTATGTTAAGATTGATTGTTTTTTATAAGATCAGTTTAATGCTAGCTAGCAACTTACCTTGGCTCCTTGCTGCACTCACGTAACACAATCTCCTTGTGGAGTGCAATGTAATAGGCTATAATTGGTGTCTAAAAATACCGATTGTTATGAAAACTAGAAATCGGCCCTAATTAATCGGCCATTCCGATTAATCGGTTGACCTCTAATCCACATCATATCATCTTTAAAGTGTAGTAGATGTTGTTAGATGCTCTGAGACAATGGAGAGAGACAGACAGAGAGAATAGTGGGGTCTGAATAGAAATCACAACCTTTATAGACAAATGCTTATTGGCTGCCATTACAGTACATGATTTCTCCTGAACATGGGTCATTTATCATGCCCTAATGATTAAGGGAAACCAATGGAATATTGTTATGTATAGAACAGGAAGATAAATTGCCGTGCTCAGCTCAATGTTTTGGGTGCCGGCTTCAAAAGACACATACTGGAAGAAAGTACAAAAAACGCACTCACAGAACACACACAGAGCACACACAGAACACACACAGAACACACACAGAGCACACACAGAGCACACACAGAGCACACACAGAACACACACAGAACACACACACACAAAACACACACAGAACACACACACACAAAACACACACAGAACACACACAGAGCACACACAGAGCACACACAGAACACACACAGAACACACACAGAGCACACACAGAACACACACAGAACAAACACAGAACACACACAAAACACACACACAGAACACACACAGAACACACACAGAGCACACACAGAGCACACACAGAGCACACACAGAGCACACACAGAACACACACAGAACACACACAGAACACACACAGCATATAACATGTTCTAATGTGGTGCTGTGAATAGTTTGTTTATGCTAGTGATGTCTTCTGTCCGTACACCTGTGAATTTACTCCTTTCACAATGACAAAGGGGACGGAACACAAACAACGGGGCCACAATTCCACCCAGAACCCCCTGAATCACAGCTGCAGAGCTCTAGTGTGCTGCTGAAATGCCTGTCCTTGAGATATCTCCTGTGAAATCTGTCGTTAGGGAAGGTGTCTGGAGTGGACTGTGATGAGGCTGCATTTTCCATCACCTTGCCCCATCTGTGTGTGTGTGTGTGTGTGTGTGTGTGTGTGTGTGTGTGTGTGTGTGTGTGTGTGTGTGTGTGTGTGTGTGTGTGTGTGTGTGTGTGTGTGTGTGTGTGTGTGTGTGTGTGTGTGTGTGTGTGTGTGTGTGTGTGTGTGTGTGTGTGTGTGTGTGTGTGTGTGTGTGTGTGTGTGTGTGTGTGTGAGTGAGTGTGATTTCTCTGCTCCTGGAGAGCAGCAGACTGCCCCTTCATGCCCCAGCAATCTATCTGGTGATACAGTGGAGACAAGAGAGGACAACGACTAGTAAACAGATGTGTCCTGGTGGTACAGTGGAGACGAGAGAGGACAACGACTAGTAAACAGATGTGTCCTGGTGATACAGTGGAGACAAGAGAGGACAACCGACTAGTAAACAGATGTGTCCTGGTGATACAGTGGAGACAAGAGAGGACAACGACTAGTAAACAGATGTGTCCTGGTGGTACAGTGGAGACAAGAGAGGACAACCGACTAGTAGACAGATGTGTCCTGGTGGTACAGTGGAGACAAGAGAGGACAACGACTAGTAAACAGATGTGTCCTGGTGGTACAGTGGAGACAAGAGAGGACAACGACTAGTAAACAGATGTGTCCTGGTGGTACAGTGGAGACAAGAGAGGACAACGACTAGTAAACAGATGTGTCCTGGTGATACAGTGGAGACAAGAGAGGACAACCGACTAGTAAACAGATGTGTCCTGGTGATACAGTGGAGACAAGAGAGGACAACCGACTAGTAAACAGATGTGTCCTGGTGATACAGTGGAGACGAGAGGACAACGACTAGTAAACAGATGTGTCCTGGTGGTACAGTGGAGACAAGAGAGGACAACCGACTAGTAGACAGATGTGTCCTGGTGATACAGTGGAGACAAGAGAGGACAACGACTAGTAAACAGATGTGTCCTGGTGGTACAGTGGAGACGAGAGAGGACAACGACTAGTAAACAGATGTGTCCTGGTGGTACAGTGGAGACAAGAGAGGACAACGACTAGTAGACAGATGTGTCCTGGTGATACAGTGGAGACAAGAGAGGACAACGACTAGTAAACAGATGTGTCCTGGTGGTACAGTGGAGACAAGAGAGGACAACGACTAGTAAACAGATGTGTCCTGGTGATACAGTGGAGACAAGAGAGGACAACCGACTAGTAAACAGATGTGTCCTGGTGGTACAGTGGAGACAAGAGGACAACGACTAGTAAACAGATGTGTCCTGGTGGTACAGTGGAGACAAGCGAGGACAACGACTAGTAAACAGATGTGTCCTGGTGATACAGTGGAGACAAGAGAGGACAACGACTAGTAAACAGATGTGTCCTGGTGGTACAGTGGAGACAAGAGAGGACAACGACTAGTAGACAGATGTGTCCTGGTGGTACAGTGGAGACAAGAGAGGACAACGACTAGTAAACAGATGTGTCCTGGTGGTACAGTGGAGACAAGAGAGGACAACGACTAGTAAACAGATGTGTCCTGGTGGTACAGTGGAGACAAGAGAGGACAACGACTAGTAAACAGATGTGTCCTGGTGGTACAGTGGAGACGAGAGAGGACAACGACTAGTAAACAGATGTGTCCTGGTGGTACAGTGGAGACAAGAGAGGACAACGACTAGTAGACAGATGTGTCCTGGTGATACAGTGGAGACAAGAGAGGACAACGACTAGTAAACAGATGTGTCCTGGTGGTACAGTGGAGACAAGAGAGGACAACGACTAGTAAACAGATGTGTCCTGGTGATACAGTGGACACAAGAGAGGACAACCGACTAGTAAACAGATGTGTCCTGGTGGTACAGTGGAGACAAGAGGACAACGACTAGTAAACAGATGTGTCCTGGTGGTACAGTGGAGACAAGCGAGGACAACGACTAGTAAACAGATGTGTCCTGGTGATACAGTGGAGACAAGAGAGGACAACGACTAGTAAACAGATGTGTCCTGGTGGTACAGTGGAGACAAGAGAGGACAACGACTAGTAGACAGATGTGTCCTGGTGGTACAGTGGAGACAAGAGAGGACAACCAACTAGTAAACAGATGTGTCCTGGTGGTACAGTGGAGACAAGAGAGGACAACGACTAGTAGACAGATGTGTCCTGGTGATACAGTGGAGACAAGAGAGGACAACGACTAGTAGACAGATGTGTCCTGGTGGTACAGTGGAGACAAGAGAGGACAACGACTAGTAAACAGATGTGTCCTGGTGGTACAGTGGAGACAAGAGAGGACAACCGACTAGTAAACAGATGTGTCCTGGTGATACAGTGGAGACAAGAGAGGACAACGACTAGTAAACAGATGTGTCCTGGTGGTACAGTGGAGACAAGAGAGGACAACGACTAGTAGACAGATGTGTCCTGGTGGTACAGTGGAGACAAGAGAGGACAATGACTAGTAAACAGATGTGTCCTGGTGGTACAGTGGAGACAAGAGAGGACAACGACTAGTAAACAGATGTGTCCTGGTGGTACAGTGGAGACAAGAGAGGACAACGACTAGTAAACAGATATGTCCTGGTGGTACAGTGGAGACGAGAGGACAACGACTAGTAGACAGATGTGTCCTGGTGGTACAGTGGAGACAAGAGAGGACAACGACTAGTAAACAGATGTGTCCTGGTGATACAGTGGAGACAAGAGAGGACAACGACTAGTAGACAGATGTGTCCTGGTGGTACAGTGGAGACAAGAGAGGACAACCGACTAGTAAACAGATATGTCCTGGTGGTACAGTGGAGACAAGAGAGGACAACGACTAGTAGACAGATGTGTCCTGGTGGTACAGTGGAGACAAGAGAGGACAACCGACTAGTAAACAGATATGTCCTGGTGGTACAGTGGAGACAAGAGAGGACAACGACTAGTAAACAGATGTGTCCTGGTGGTACAGTGGAGACAAGAGAGGACAACGACTAGTAAAAAGATGTGTCCTGGTGATACAGTGGAGACGAGAGAGGACAACGACTAGTAAACAGATGTGTCCTGGTGATACAGTGGAGACAAGAGGACAACGACTAGTGAACAGATATGTCCTGGTGATACAGTGGAGACGAGAGAGGACAACGACTAGTAAACAGATGTGTCCTGGTGGTACAGTGGAGACAAGAGAGGACAACGACTAGTAAACAGATGTGTCCTGGTGATACAGTGGAGACAAGAGAGGACAACGACTAGTTAACAGATGTGTCCTGGTGATACAGTGGAGACAAGAGAGGACAACGACTAGTAAACAGATGTGTCCTGGTGATACAGTGGAGACAAGAGGACAACGACTAGTAAACAGATGTGTCCTGGTGATACAGTGGAGACAAGAGAGGACAACGACTAGTAAACAGATGTGTCCTGGTGGTACAGTGGAGACAAGAGAGGACAACCGACTAGTAGACAGATGTGTCCTGGTGGTACAGTGGAGACAAGAGAGGACAACGACTAGTAAACAGATGTGTCCTGGTGATACAGTGGACACAAGAGAGGACAACCGACTAGTAAACAGATGTGTCCTGGTGGTACAGTGGAGACAAGAGGACAACGACTAGTAAACAGATGTGTCCTGGTGGTACAGTGGAGACAAGCGAGGACAACGACTAGTAAACAGATGTGTCCTGGTGATACAGTGGAGACAAGAGAGGACAACGACTAGTAAACAGATGTGTCCTGGTGGTACAGTGGAGACAAGAGAGGACAACGACTAGTAGACAGATGTGTCCTGGTGGTACAGTGGAGACAAGAGAGGACAACCAACTAGTAAACAGATGTGTCCTGGTGGTACAGTGGAGACAAGAGAGGACAACGACTAGTAGACAGATGTGTCCTGGTGATACAGTGGAGACAAGAGAGGACAACGACTAGTAGACAGATGTGTCCTGGTGGTACAGTGGAGACAAGAGAGGACAACGACTAGTAAACAGATGTGTCCTGGTGGTACAGTGGAGACAAGAGAGGACAACCGACTAGTAAACAGATGTGTCCTGGTGATACAGTGGAGACAAGAGAGGACAACGACTAGTAAACAGATGTGTCCTGGTGGTACAGTGGAGACAAGAGAGGACAACGACTAGTAGACAGATGTGTCCTGGTGGTACAGTGGAGACAAGAGAGGACAATGACTAGTAAACAGATGTGTCCTGGTGGTACAGTGGAGACAAGAGAGGACAACGACTAGTAAACAGATGTGTCCTGGTGGTACAGTGGAGACAAGAGAGGACAACGACTAGTAAACAGATATGTCCTGGTGGTACAGTGGAGACAAGAGAGGACAACGACTAGTAGACAGATGTGTCCTGGTGGTACAGTGGAGACAAGAGAGGACAACGACTAGTAAACAGATGTGTCCTGGTGATACAGTGGAGACAAAGAGAGGACAACGACTAGTAGACAGATGTGTCCTGGTGGTACAGTGGAGACAAGAGAGGACAACCGACTAGTAAACAGATATGTCCTGGTGGTACAGTGGAGACAAGAGAGGACAACGACTAGTAGACAGATGTGTCCTGGTGGTACAGTGGAGACAAGAGAGGACAACCGACTAGTAAACAGATATGTCCTGGTGATACAGTGGAGACGAGAGAGGACAACGACTAGTAAACAGATGTGTCCTGGTGATACAGTGGAGACAAGAGGACAACGACTAGTGAACAGATATGTCCTGGTGATACAGTGGAGACGAGAGAGGACAACGACTAGTAAACAGATGTGTCCTGGTGGTACAGTGGAGACAAGAGAGGACAACGACTAGTAAACAGATGTGTCCTGGTGATACAGTGGAGACAAGAGAGGACAACGACTAGTTAACAGATGTGTCCTGGTGATACAGTGGAGACAAGAGAGGACAACGACTAGTAAACAGATGTGTCCTGGTGATACAGTGGAGACAAGAGGACAACGACTAGTAAACAGATGTGTCCTGGTGATACAGTGGAGACAAGAGAGGACAACGACTAGTAAACAGATGTGTCCTGGTGGTACAGTGGAGACAAGAGAGGACAACCGACTAGTAGACAGATGTGTCCTGGTGGTACAGTGGAGACGAGAGAGGACAACGACTAGTAAACAGATGTGTCCTGGTGATACAGTGGAGACAAGAGAGGACAACGACTAGTAAACAGATGTGTCCTGGTGATACAGTGGATACAAGAGGACAACGACTAGTAAACAGATGTGTCCTGGTGGTACAGTGGAGACAAGCGAGGACAACGACTAGTAAACAGATGTGTCCTGGTGGTACAGTGGAGACAAGAGAGGACAACGACTAGTAAACAGATGTGTCCTGGTGGTACAGTGGAGACAAGAGAGGACAACGACTCGTAAACAGATGTGTCCTGGTGGTACAGTGGAGACAAGAGGACAACGAGTAGTAAACAGATGTGTCCTGGTGGTACAGTGGAGACAAGAGGACAACGACTAGTAGACAGATATGTCCTGGTGATACAGTGGAGACGAGAGAGGACAACGACTAGTAAACAGATGTGTCCTGATGGTACAGTGGAGACAAGAGAGGACAACCGACTAGTAAACAGATATGTCCTGGTGGTACAGTGGAGACAAGAGAGGACAACGACTAGTAAACAGATGTGTCCTGGTGATACAGTGGAGACAAGAGAGGACAACCGACTAGTAAACAGATGTGTCCTGGTGGTACAGTGGAGACAAGAGAGGACAACGACTAGTAAACAGATGTGTCCTGGTGATACAGTGGAGACAAGAGAGGACAACCGACTAGTAAACAGATGTGTCCTGGTGGTACAGTGGAGACAAGAGAGGACAACGACTAGTAAACAGATGTGTCCTGGTGATACAGTGGAGACAAGAGGACAACGACTAGTAAACAGATGTGTCCTGGTGATACAGTGGAGACAAGAGGACAACGACTAGTAAACAGATGTGTCCTGGTGGTACAGTGGAGACAAGAGGACAACGACTAGTAAACAGATGTGTCCTGGTGATACAGTGGAGACAAGAGAGGACAACGACTAGTAAACAGATGTGTCCTGGTGATACAGTGGAGACAAGAGAGGACAACGACTAGTAAACAGATGTGTCCTGGTGGTACAGTGGAGACAAGAGAGGACAACCGACTAGTAGACAGATGTGTCCTGGTGGTACAGTGGAGACAAGAGAGGACAACGACTAGTAAACAGATGTGTCCTGGTGATACAGTGGAGACAAGAGAGGACAACCGACTAGTAAACAGATGTGTCCTGGTGGTACAGTGGAGACAAGAGAGGACAACGACTAGTAAACAGATGTGTCCTGGTGGTACAGTGGAGACGAGAGAGGACAACGACTAGTAAACAGATGTGTCCTGGTGATACAGTGGAGACGAGAGAGGACAACGACTAGTAGACAGATGTGTCCTGGTGGTACAGTGGAGACAAGAGAGGACAACGACTAGTAAACAGATATGTCCTGGTGATACAGTGGAGACAAGAGAGGACAACGACTAGTAAACAGATGTGTCCTGGTGATACAGTGGAGACAAGAGGACAACGACTAGTTAACAGATGTGTCCTGGTGATACAGTGGAGACAAGAGAGGACAACCGACTAGTAAACAGATATGTCCTGGTGATACAGTGGAGACGAGAGAGGACAACGACTAGTAAACAGATGTGTCCTGGTGGTACAGTGGAGACAAGAGAGGACAACGACTAGTAAACAGATGTGTCCTGGTGATACAGTGGAGACAAGAGAGGACAACGACTAGTAAACAGATGTGTCCTGGTGGTACAGTGGAGACAAGAGAGGACAACGACTAGTAGACAGATGTGTCCTGGTGGTACAGTGGAGACAAGAGAGGACAACGACTAGTAGACAGATGTGTCCTGGTGGTACAGTGGAGACAAGAGAGGACAACGACTAGTAAACAGATGTGTCCTGGTGGTACAGTGGAGACAAGAGAGGACAACGACTAGTAGACAGATGTGTCCTGGTGGTACAGTGGAGACAAGAGAGGACAACGACTAGTAGACAGATGTGTCCTGGTGGTACAGTGGAGACAAGAGAGGACAACGACTAGTAAACAGATGTGTCCTGGTGGTACAGTGGAGACAAGAGAGGACAACGACTAGTAAACAGATGTGTCTTGGTGATACAGTGGAGACAAGAGGACAACGACTAGTAAACAGATGTGTCCTGGTGATACAGTGGAGACAAGAGAGGACAACCGACTAGTAGACAGATGTGTCCTGGTGGTACAGTGGAGACGAGAGAGGACAACGACTAGTAAACAGATGTGTCCTGGTGGTACAGTGGAGACAAGAGAGGACAACCGACTAGTAAACAGATGTGTCCTGGTGATACAGTGGAGACAAGAGAGGACAACCGACTAGTAAACAGATGTGTCCTGGTGGTACAGTGGAGACGAGAGAGGACAACGACTAGTAAACAGATGTGTCCTGGTGATACAGTGGAGACAAGAGAGGACAACGACTAGTACACAGATGTGTCCTGGTGGTACAGTGGAGACAAGAGAGGACAACGACTAGTAAACAGATGTGTCCTGGTGGTACAGTGGAGACAAGAGAGGACAACGACTAGTAAACAGATGTGTCCTGGTGATACAGTGGAGACAAGAGGACAACGACTAGTAAACAGATGTGTCCTGGTGGTACAGTGGAGACAAGAGAGGACAACCGACTAGTAAACAGATGTGTCCTGGTGATACAGTGGAGACAAGAGAGGACAACGACTAGTAAACAGATGTGTCCTGATGGTACAGTGGAGACAAGAGAGGACAACGACTAGTAAACAGATGTGTCCTGGTGGTACAGTGGAGACAAGAGAGGACAACCGACTAGTAAACAGATGTGTCCTGGTGATACAGTGGAGACAAGAGAGGACAACCGACTAGTACACAGATACACAAACCTATATTGAAATAGATTAGTCATGAAAAACTAACTATTAAAAATGTGTAAACAATGTGTTGTGTGGTTCATAGGTGCTGTTGGAACACACACCTCGTGAAGTGTGTTCACTCATATCCACAGCCAAGCCTAAATAAAAACACACATAATTACAATGACGCAGATGTAATTACTAGCCCGGGCACACACACACACACACACACACACACACACACACACACACACACACACAATGCAGTGTCTACAGACTTAAAACCAACACAAACATATTTTGACACACACACATTACTTTTCTACTTCAGCCCGACACACCCTCCACCAGACAGACAGACAGACAGACAGACAGACAGACAGACAGACAGGCAGACAGACAGACAGACAGACAGACAGACAGACAGACAGACAGACAGACAGACAGACAGACAGACAGACAGACAGACAGACAGACAGACAGACAGGCAGACAGGCAGACAGACAGACAGACAGGCAGACAGACAGGCAGCCAGGCAGAGAGGCAGATAGTCCGTTTCATCTTTCATCTTCCTTTTCTTCCCCTACACATACAAGATGAATCCTGTCATACACTCCCCTCCTATGTTAGAGCACAGCTAGCTAACAGCTATTAGTCTGTTTCACTTCAGTCTTTGAGGAAATGTGGAAACTTCTTTGCAGAAGTGGTTTTCTATTCTGTTAGCTGGTTTGTTATTATCAGACTGGAAGTTATTGTCAGACTAAAATATGATGATAGTTTCTAATGTTAGACTGGGTTGTCTACACTATTGCATCCTAACTGGCTTTTCCTGGTGGCTTACATGTATTGTTGACATGCACATTTTTTTAAATGTATTTTATTTTATTTCACCTTTATTTAACCAGGTAGGCCAGTTGAGAACACCTTTATTTAACCAGGTAGGCCAGTTGAGAACACCTTTATTTAACCAGGTAGGCCAGTTGAGAACACCTTTATTTAACCAGGTAGGCCAGTTGAGAACACCTTTATTTAACCAGGTAGGCCAGTTGAGAACACCTTTATGTAACCACGTAGGACAGTTGAGAACACCTTTATTTAACCAGGTAGGCCAGTTGAGAACACCTTTATTTAACCAGGTAGGCTAGTTGAGAACACCTTTATTTAACCAGGTAGGCCAGTTGAGAACACCTTTATTTAACCAGGTAGGCCAGTTGAGAACAAGTCCTCATTTGCAACTGCGACCTGGCCAAGATAAAGCATAGCAGTTCGACACAAACAACAACACAGAGTTACACATGGAATAAACAAAACATAGTCAATAATACAGTAGAACAAAAAGTCTATATACAGTGAGTGTAAATGAGGTAAGATAAGGGAGTTGAGGCAATAAATAGGCCATGGTGGCGAAGTAATTACAATATGGCAATTAAACACTGGAATGGTAGATGTGGAGAAGATGAATGTGCAAATAGAGTTACTGGGGTGCAAAGGAGCAAGATAAATAAATAAATACAGTATGGGGATGAGGTAGGTAGATAGATGGGCTGTTTACAGATGGGCTATGTACAGGTGCAGTGATCTGTGAGCTGCTCTGACAGCTGGTGCTTAAAGCTAGTGAGGGAGATATGAGTCTCCAGCTTCAGAGATTTTTGCAGTTCGTTCCAGTCATTGGCAGCAGAGAACTGGAAGGATAGACGACCAAAGGAGGAATTGGCTTTGGGGGTGACCAGTGAGATATACCTGTTGGAGCGAGTGCTACGAGTGGGTGTTGCTATGGTGACCAGTGAGCTGAGATAAGGCGGGGATTTACCTAGCAGAGACTTGTAGATAACCTGTAGCCAGTGGGTTTGGCGACGAGTATGAAGCGAGGGCCAACCAACAAGAGCGTACAGGTCGCAATGGTGGGTAGTCTATATGGGGCTTTGGTGACAAAACAGATGGCACTGTGATAGACTGCATCCAGTTTGTTGAGTAGAGTGTTGGAGGCTATTTTATAGATGACATCACCGAAGTCGAGGATCGGTAGGATGGTCAGTTTTACTAGGGTATGTTTGGCAGCATGAGTGAAGGATGCTTTGTTGCGATATAGAAAGCCGATTCTAGATGTATGCTTAATGCGAGTCTGGAAGGAGAGTTTACAGTCTAACCAGACACCCAGGTATTTGTAGTTGTCCACATATTCTAAGTCAGAGCCGTCCAGAGTGGTGATGCTGGACGGGCGAGCAGTTGCGAGCAGCGATCGATTGAAAAGCATGCATTTAGTTTTACTTGCGTTTAAGAGCAATTGGAGGCCACGGAAGGAGAGTTGTATGGCATTGAAGCTCGTCTGGAGGTTAGTTAACACAGTGTCCAAAGAGGGGCCAGAAGTATACAAAATGGTGTCGTCTGCGTAGAGGTGGATCAGAGAATCACCAGCAGCAAGAGCGACATCATTGATGTATACAGAGAAGAGAGTCGGCCCGAGGATTGAACCCTGTGGCACCCCCATAGAGACTGCCAGAGGTCTGGACAACATGCCCTCCAATTTGACACACTGAACTCTGTCTGAGAAGTAGTTGGTAAACCAGGCGAGGCAGTCATTTGAGAAACCAAGGCTGTCGAGTCTGGAACTGGGATTGGACTAATGAACAAAATACTAAAAGATTTTAAATGTAATGTTTTGAGTAAACTATCCCTTTCACTTTTGTCTGGACTGAAACTTTTATTCTTAATCTCCCTCTCTCTCTCTCTCTCTCTCTCTCTCTCTCTCTCTCCCTCTCTCTCCCTCTCTCTCCCTCTCTCTCTCCCCCCTACAGGAAGAGTCCCAGCAGATCCTGGCCCGCCAGAAGTCCAACTCTCAGTCGGACAGCCATGATGACGAGGTGTCCCCCCCGCTGCCCAACCCAGTGGTCAAGGCCCGCCGCCGCCGGGGAGGGGTCAGTGCTGAAGTCTACACTGAAGAGGACGCCGTCAGCTACGTCCGCAAGGTCAGAGATAAACACTTCAACCAATCACACAGTCAGGAACATTCAGTAACCATAGTAACACTGGCTGGGAATTGCCAGGAACCTCCCCACACCATATTGTCACGGTACTTAGGTGCCGATACGATATGTATTGCGATTCTCACGATTCTACATGTATAGCGATTCTCACGATTCTAC
>NC_143034.1:67248870-67258870 GCF_057628025.1 Oncorhynchus mykiss | reverse complement strand
CACACACACATAATCAGGGAGATAGACACGCACACACACACAAATCTGTCATTTCGAGGTTGTCCTTAAAATTCCCATCAGACGATAACGAACATGCCTTTGTTTAGCTTGAGCTACAAGCGTGACGGACAAGTGTCACACATAATTCAGAGTTATGGAAGCAGATTTGAATGAAATGAGGGGTTTAACAAATTGATTGAAGGCTGGGTTCTTCAGTAAACAGCTGTTGCCTTTCCCAGCAGTAATGACATGTAGCTAGCAGACCTGGGTTAAAAAACGATGTAAAATCATTTCAAATACTATATCTATGCTTGATTGAGCTTGCCTGTTGCCATGAATCCAATAGAAGTCTAAAAATGACAAACCCCACCCACCTGACACAGGCTAAACAAATGCTTGAAGCATTTGAAAGATATCAAATAGTATTTAAACCCAGGTCTGGTATCTAGACAGTACTGGATGACATGGTTCCAGACTGATAACAACACAGGCTCTACATACGTCAATGGGCTGAAATAACCCTCAGTCAGAGGCTAAATTGGTTTAATATCTTAGTTAATTGTTCATTCACATTTCCCAGACGAGTAACCAAGCATATTAAATGAATCCCTCTCTCATGCGTTAACATGGCTCAGCGTGTGTGTGTGTGTGTGTGTGTGTGTGTGTGTGTGTGTGTGTGTGTGTGTGTGTGTGTGTGTGTGTGTGGGAACTTGGTTTTGGCTGAGTGGCGTCAGGAGGATCTCTGTGTAATCTGGGTCTCAGCACACAGGCTTTACCCTCTCAGCTCCCAGCTCTCTGCCATCCCCTTCCTCTTCCTCTCCCTTCAACAGACTAGATACCGTTTCTACCCTTCCTCTCCCTTCAACAGACTAGATACCGTTTCTACCCTTCCTCTTCCTCTCCCTTCAACAGACTAGATACCGTTTCTACCCTTCCTCTCCCTCTCCCTTCAACAGACTAGATACCGTTTCTACCCTTCCTCTCCCTTCAACAGACTAGATACCGTTTCTACCCTTCCTCTTCCTCTCCCTTCAACAGACTAGATACCGTTTCTACCCTTCCTCTTCCTCTCCCTTCAACAGACTAGATACCGTTTCTACCCTTCCTCTCCCTTCAACAGACTAGATACCGTTTCTACCCTTCCTCTTCCTCTCCCTTCAACAGACTAGATACCGTTTCTACCCTTCCTCTTCCTCTCCCTTCAACAGACTAGATACCGTTTCTACCCTTCCTCTCCCTTCAACAGACTAGATACCGTTTCTACCCTTCCTCTCCCTTCAACAGACTAGATACCGTTTCTACCCTTCCTCTCCCTCTCCCTTCAACAGACTAGATACCGTTTCTACCCTTCCTCTCCCTCTCCCTTCAACAGACTAGATACCGTTTCTACCCTTCCTCTCCCTCTCCCTTCAACAGACTAGATACCGTTTCTACCCTTCCTCTCCCTCTCCCTTCAACAGACTAGATACCGTGTCTACCCTTCCTCTCCCTCTCCCTTCAACAGACTAGATACCGTTTCTACCCTTCCTTTCCCTTCAACAGACTAGATACCGTTTCTACCCTTCCTCTCCCTTCCACAGACTAGATACCGTTTCTACTCTTCCTCTCCCTTCAACAGACTAGATACCGTTTCTACCCTTCCTCTCCCTCTCCCTTCAACAGACTAGATACCGTTTCTACCCTTCCCCCCCACTCCCTTCAACAGACTAGATACCGTTTCTACCCTTCCTCTCCCACTCCCTTCAACAGACTAGATACCGTTTCTACCCTTCCTCTCCCTCTCCCTTCAACAGACTAGATACCGTTTCTACCCTTCCTCTCCCTTCAACAGACTAGATACTGTTTCTACCCTTCCTCTCCCACTCCCTTCAACAGACTAGATACCGTTTCTACCCTTCCTCTCCCTTCAACAGACTAGATACCGTTTCTACCCTTCCTCTCCCTCTCCCTTCAACAGACTAGATACCGTTTCTACCCTTCCTCTCCCTTCAACAGACTAGATACCGTTTCTACCCTTCCTCTCCCACTTCCTTCAACAGACTATATACCGTTTCTACCCTTCCTCTCCCTTCAACAGACTAGATACCGTTTCTACCCTTCCTCTTCCTCTCCCTTCAACAGACTAGATACTGTTTCTACTCTTCCTCTCCCTCTCCCTTCAACAGACTAGATACCGTTTCTACCCTTCCTCTCCCTTCAACAGACTAGATACCGTTTCTACCCTTCCTCTTCCTCTCCCTTCAACAGACTAGATACCGTTTCTACCCTTCCTCTTCCTCTCCCTTCAACAGACTAGATACCGTTTCTACCCTTCCTCTCCCTTCAACAGACTAGATACCGTTTCTACCCTTCCTCTCCCTTCAACAGACTAGATACCGTTTCTACCCTTCCTCTCCCTCTCCCTTCAACAGACTAGATACCGTTTCTACCCTTCCTCTCCCTCTCCCTTCAACAGACTAGATACCGTTTCTACCCTTCCTCTCCCTCTCCCTTCAACAGACTAGATACCGTTTCTACCCTTCCTTTCCCTTCAACAGACTAGATACCGTTTCTACCCTTCCTCTCCCTTCCACAGACTAGATACCGTTTCTACTCTTCCTCTCCCTTCAACAGACTAGATACCGTTTCTACCCTTCCTCTCCCTCTCCCTTCAACAGACTAGATACCATTTCTACCCTTCCCCCCCACTCCCTTCAACAGACTAGATACCGTTTCTACCCTTCCTCTCCCACTCCCTTCAACAGACTAGATACCGTTTCTACCCTTCCTCTCCCTCTCCCTTCAACAGACTAGATACCGTTTCTACCCTTCCTCTCCCTTCAACAGACTAGATACTGTTTCTACCCTTCCTCTCCCACTCCCTTCAACAGACTAGATACCGTTTCTACCCTTCCTCTCCCTTCAACAGACTAGATACCGTTTCTACCCTTCCTCTCCCTCTCCCTTCAACAGACTAGATACCGTTTCTACCCTTCCTCTCCCTTCAACAGACTAGATACCGTTTCTACCCTTCCTCTCCCACTTCCTTCAACAGACTATATACCGTTTCTACCCTTCCTCTCCATTCAACAGACTAGATACCATTTCTACCCTTCCTCTCCCTCTCCCTTCAACAGACTAGATACCATTTCTACCCTTCCTCTCCCTCTCCCTTCAACAGACTAGATACCGTTTCTACCCTTCCTCTCCCTCTCCCTTCAACAGACTAGATACCGTTTCTACTCTCCCTCTCCCTTCAACAGACTAGATACCGTTTCTACCCTTCCTCTCCCTTCAACAGACTAGATACCGTTTCTACCCTTCCTTTCCCACTTCCTTCAACAGACTAGATACCGTTTCTACCCTTCCTCTCCCTTCAACAGACTAGATAACGTTTCTACCCTTCCTCTCCCTTCAACAGACTAGATACCGTTTCTACCCTTCCTCTCCCTCTCCCTTCAACAGACTAGATACCGTTTCTACCCTTCCTCTCCCACTCCCTTCAACAGACTAGATACCGTTTCTACCCTTCCTCTCCCTTCAACAGACTAGATACCGTTTCTACCCTTCCTCTCCCTCTCCCTTCAACAGACTAGATACCGTTTCTACCCTTCCTCTCCCTTCAACAGACTAGATACCGTTTCTACCATTCCTCTCCCTCTCCCTTCAACAGACTAGTTACCGTTTCTACCCTTCCTCTCCCTTCAACAGACTAGTTACCGTTTCTACCCTTCCTCTCCCTTCAACAGACTAGATACCGTTTCTACCCTTCCTCTCCCTTCAACAGACTAGATTCCGTTTCTACCCTTCCTCTCCCACTCCCTTCAACAGACTAGATACCGTTTCTACCCTTCCTCTCCCACTCCCTTCAACAGACTAGATACCGTTTCTACCCTTCCTCTCCCACTCCCTTCAACAGACTAGATACCGTTTCTACCCTTCCTCTCCCTCTCCCTTCAACAGACTAGATACCGTTTCTACCCTTCCTCTCGATTCAACAGACTAGATACCGTTTCTACCCTTCCTCTCCCTTCAACAGACTAGATACCGTTTCTACCCTTCCTCTCCCTCTCCCTTCAGCAGACTAGATACCGTTTCTACCCTTCCTCTCCCACTCCCTTCAACAGACTAGATACCGTTTCTACCCTTCCTCTCCCTTCAACAGACTAGATACCGTTTCTACCCTTCCTCTCCCTCTCCCTTCAACAGACTAGATACCGTTTCTACCCTTCCTCTACCTTCAACAGACTAGATACCGTTTCTACCCTTCCTCTCCCCCTCCCTTCAACAGACTAGATACCGTTTCTACCCTTCCTCTCCCACTCCCTTCAACAGACTAGATACCGTTTCTACCCTTCCTCTCCCTTCAACAGACTAGATACCGTTTCTACCCTTCCTCTCCCTTCAACAGACTAGATACCTTTTCTACCCTTCCTCTCCCTCTCCCTTCAACAGACTAGATACCGTTTCTACCCTTCCTCTCCCACTCCCTTCAACAGACTAGATACCGTTTCTACCCTTCCTCTCCCTTCAACAGACTAGATACCGTTTCTACCCTTCCTCTCCCTCTCCCTTCAACAGACTAGATACCGTTTCTACCATTCCTCTCCCTCTCCCTTCAACAGACTAGTTACCGTTTCTACCCTTCCTCTCCCTTCAACAGACTAGTTACCGTTTCTACCCTTCCTCTCCCTTCAACAGACTAGATACCGTTTCTACCCTTCCTCTCCCTTCAACAGACTAGATTCCGTTTCTACCCTTCCTCTCCCACTCCCTTCAACAGACTAGATACCGTTTCTACCCTTCCTCTCCCACTCCCTTCAACAGACTAGATACCGTTTCTACCCTTCTTCTCCCTCTCCCTTCAACAGACTAGATACAGTTTCTACCCTTCCTCTCCCTTCAACAGACTAGACACCGTTTCTACCCTTCCTCTCCCTTCAACAGACTAGATACCGTTTCTACCCTTCCTCTCCCTCTCCCTTCAGCAGACTAGATACCGTTTCTACCCTTCCTCTCCCACTCCCTTCAACAGACTAGATACCGTTTCTACCCTTCCTCTCCCTTCAACAGACTAGATACCGTTTCTACCCTTCCTCTCCCTCTCCCTTCAACAGACTAGAGACCGTTTCTACCCTTCCTCTACCTTCAACAGACTAGATACCGTTTCTACCCTTCCTCTCCCCCTCCCTTCAACAGACTAGATACCGTTTCTACCCTTCCTCTCCCTTCAACAGACTAGATACCGTTTCAACCCTTCCACTCCCTTCAACAGACTAGATACCGTTTCTACCCCTCCTCTCCCTTCAACAGACTAGATACAGTTTCTACCCTTCCTCTTCCTCTCCCTTCAACAGACTAGATACCGTTTCTACCCTTCCTCTCCCATTTGTAGACTAACAGGCTAGACTTTAGACATTCTCTGTCTATCTACTTTCAGCCTTTAAGCGGTTTGACCCTTTCTCTGTTCCCATCCTCTGCCATTCGTAAAGAGGCTAGACAGTAGACAGTTAACCCTCTCTGTGTCTATACCCTCCCAGCTTTAAAGTGGCTAGTAGGCCCTGTCTGTAAGCACTATCCCCCCAACTCTCACTACTTCCAGCCCTAAAGACTCTAGTAACCCTCCCTCTACACCTCTATCCATAAAGACTCTAGTACCCCTCTCTCTACACCTCTATCCATAAAGACTCTAGTAACCCCTCTCTTTACCCCTCTATCCATAACGACTCTAGTAACCCCTCTCTCTACACCTCTATCCATAAAGACTCTAGTACCCTCTCTCTACACCTCTATCCATAAAGACTCTAGTAACCCCTCTCTTTACCCCTCTATCCATAAAGACTCTAGTAACCCCTCTCTCTACACCTCTATCCATAAAGAGTCTAGTAACCCCTCTCTCTACACCTCTATCCATAAAGACTCTAGTAACCCCTCTCTACACCTCTATCCATAAAGACTCTAGTAACCCCTCTCTCTACACCTCTATCCATAAAGACTCTAGTACCCATCTCTCTACACCTCTATCCATAAAGACTCTAGTAACCCCTCTCTCTACACCTCTATCCATAAAGACTCTAGTAACCCCTCTCTCTACACCTCTATCCACAAAGACTCGAGTAACCCCTCTCTCTACACCTCTATCCATAAAGACTCTAGTACCCCCTCTCTCTACACCTCTATCCATAAAGACTCTAGTACCCCCTCTCTCTACACCTCTATCCAAAGACTCTAGTACCCCCTCTCTCTACACCTCTATCCATAAAGACTCTAGTACCCCCTCTCTCTACACCTCTATCCATAGACTCTAGTAACCCTCTCTCTACCCTCTATCCATAAAGACTCTAGTACCCCCTCTCTACACCTCTATCCATAGACTCTAGTAACCCTCTCTCTACCCTCTATCCATAAAGACTCTAGTAAACCCCTCTCTTTACCCCTCTATCCATAAAGACTCTAGTAACGTCTCTCTACAACTCTATCCATAAAGACTCTAGTAACCCCTCTCTCTACACTTCTATCCATAAAGAGTATTGCCTTTCTCTTTGGAGCAAATGGTCTATTTCCAGCATTCCAGATGGTTGATAGAGACTACAGAGGGTTGATGTTGGTGGTGTACTGCAGTGGCCTCATGAATGTTTCAGCCAGTCTGCTGCTGTTGTAGTTGTGGTCCTCTTCATGGTGAGCCATCTGTTGCTTTAAGTTAATTACAGCCTACAGACTGCTGCTTCCCTCAGACCATTGATGCTTTCTTTCTTACAGTACTATCTCCTTCTCTCTCCCACTGGCATCTCTTTCATTCTGTTTTGCTATAGTTCTCTCTTTCTCTCCCCCTCTCTCTCTCTCTCTCTTTCTCTCTCCCTCTCTCTTTCTCCCTCTCCCCCTCTCTCTCTCTCCCCTTCGCTCTCTCTCTCTCCCTCTCTCTCTTCCTCCCTCTCCCTTTCTCTCCCTCTCCCTTTCTCTCCCTCTCGCTCTCTCTTTCTCCCTCTCCCTCTCTCTCCCTCTCCCTCTCTCTCTCTCTCTCTCTCTCTCTCTCTCTCCCTCTCCCTCTCCCTCTCCCTCTCTCTCTCTCTCTCTCTTTCTCTCTGTCTCTCTCTTCTCCCCACGGTAACACATCTGCAGAGCTCAGAGCTCTAAGTTTTTCTCCCTAGAACGTCTTTCCTTAAATACAGAGGCAGTAGTCTTTGTAGTGGGCTCTGAGGAAATGTGGCTGGCCCGCATCATTCCCCCAAACAGTCCTTTGGTTCAGACATGGACATGAAAATGCATGTTTTATGAATGAGCACATGGCCTCGTAACCTCACAGCGAAGGGCTGCACACGCACGCACACACACACACACACACTGGCACACACACGCACACACACTGGCACACACGCACACACACACACGTACACTGATCTGAGTCAAACAGATGGGTTGCGTTCCATTATGTACAGACAGTAGGGTTTATTTAAAATATACTGTAATGTGCTTAAATCTGTGCATTGAGCTGTTTTGATGTATGTGCATGTGCCTGGCTTCATGTGTACAGCTCTAGTGTTTTCTTTCCTTTTCAATAAATGCTTTTTGGGGAACTTTTAAAAATCTTTTTAGCCATGTAGACATGGCATGACAAATAGGAAAGACAATGTGTACAGTATTAAATGGAATTCAATCAATTGTATTGATGCCCATCAATTCCATTGTCTGTGATGAAGGTGCTGAAGTCTGGTTCCTGTTTGAGAGACCATGATGTTTGCTATGTTGTTCCTCAGGTGATTCCTAAAGACTACAAGACCATGACTGCTCTGGCCAAGGCCATCTCCAAGAATGTGCTGTTTGCTCACCTCGACGACAACGAAAGGAGGTAAGAACCACAAATCATAATCCAACTGACCCAAGATCAGTGTCTAGAGACGACTTCATCCTAGTTAAAACACATTAGTGACTGAGTGACTGAGTGAGAGAGCGTCATTGTGTGTGTGAGCTAATCATAAAGAGTCCTTTTGTTGTGGTTGAGCAGTTTTCCCGTGTGGCCACAGTGGGCCAGTGTTGTCTGCAGTGCTGCTGGGTTGAAACAGGTCAGAAGTGGTGAGAAGAGGGGCAGGCAGACACTGGGCAGAGGGGCGAGGGGTACGGAGAGAGAGAGGGGGGCATGCTGGAGGGAAAATTTACTGCCTGGTGCCGCCCTCTCCTGTGTGTGTGTGTGTACACTGTTGTTGTCGATCGCCATGGCAACCCCCCCCAAAAAAGGCAGGCAGTGTGGATGTTTGACAGTAATCTAAAGTGTGCTGAAATTTTGGTGGGGTGCGGGGTTGGAATTGGGTTACTCGGAACGACACGATTCGCCACGGTTCTGAGAGAGGGTCTGAGGCTGTGGGGTTTGACAAACACAAAACAGCAACAACAAATCAAATCAAACTTTATTTGTCACATGCGCCGAATACAACAAGTGTAGACTTTACCATGAAATGCTTCCTTACAAGCCCTTAACCAACAGTGTAGACTTTACCATGAAATGCTTCCTTACAAGCCCTTAACCAACAGTGTAGACTTTACCATGAAATGCTTCCTTACAAGGCCTTAACCAACAGTGTAGACTTTACCATGAAATGCTTCCTTACAAGGCCTTAACCAACAGTGTAGACTTTACCATGAAATGCTTCCTTACAAGGCCTTAACCAACAGTGTAGACTTTACCATGAAATGCTTCCTTACAAGCCCTTAACCAACAGTGTAGACTTTACCATGAAATGCTTCCTTACAAGGCCTTAACCAACAGTGTAGACTTTACCATGAAATGCTTCCTTACAAGGCCTTAACCAACAGTGTAGACTTTACCATGAAATGCTTCCTTACAAGGCCTTAACCAACAGTGTAGACTTCACCATGAAATGCTTCCTTACAAGGCCTTAACCAACAATGCAGTTCAAGAAAGAGTTAAGAGTTTATTTACCAAGTTAACTAAAGTAAAAAAGAATAGTAACACAATAAAATAACAATAACGAGGCTATATATAGGGGGTACCAGTACCAAGTCAATGTGCGAGGTGACTATGCATAGATAATAAATAGTCCGCTGGCCATTTGATGAGCTGTTCAGCAGTCTTTTGGCTTGGGGATAGAAACTGTTAAGGAGCCTTTTGGTCCTAGACTTGGCGCTCCGGTACCGCTTGCCAGAGAGAGAGAGAGAGATTCATTAATCCCTCCATCCCTCCCCTTCACCCCATCTCTTCACTCTTCCTCTCTCTTTCCTTCTCCACCTCTTTCTCTATCCCTCTATCCATCTCTCCCCTTCACCCCATCTCTTCTCTCTTCCTCTCTCTTTCCTTCTCCACCTCTTTCTCTATCCCTCTATCCATCCCTCCCCTTCACCCATTTCTCCTTTCTTCCCCTTTCCATCTCACCCCACTCCTACTATTCACTCTCTTCCCTCCCTATCCCTCCACCCCTCCTCCATCCCTTCCTTCCTAATCTCCAGGCCAGTACTGTGGGAAACATCTCAGGTGGCTCCCTCCCTCCCCTCCCTCCCTTCCACTCCCCCTCTTTGCTCTGGACAGCAGCCTGAATACTGGTTCATTGCCGGGGAGAATCCATTAGCTCTGTATCCCAGGCTGCATCCACAGAACAGCAGGGAAAAGCCTCTCTCCCTTCATCCCTCCATTCTAGCCTCCCGACGGTCCCAGGGAGAAAACCCAAAACACACCTCTTTCCATTCTTTCGTCAACTGGTAATTTACTGTGCTCCCCACTTCTTGGCACAGGGCCTCAGTCTGATTGCACGTCAGTGTTGTTGCAACCAGCCGACAGTTTGCCCAGCAGTGGCAGGCAGAGAAGAAACATGTGATATCATAGAATCACACAGGCAGAAGTACACTGTAGTAGAGACCTTGGTTCAAGTAGTACTTGTTTCCTTGAAAATAATCTGAGCATTTGATTATGTCTTCCTGGAGTGACAGATGGGAGAGGTTTGCACTTTTGGGTCTACACTATTAGTTCAGTTGTGCCAGGCAAGCTCAGAAAAGCGCAGTTAAGTATTTTAAA
>NC_143034.1:67211370-67246370 GCF_057628025.1 Oncorhynchus mykiss | reverse complement strand
GGACTTCCTGACGGGCCGCCCCCTGCTCTTGAGGGTAGGCAACAGCACATCCGCCATCAACACAGGGGCCCTCAGGGGTGCGTGCTTAGTCCCACGACTGCGTGGGTGAACACCATCATCAAGTTTGCTGACGATGTGAAGGTGGTAGGAGGGATCACTGACGAGGAAGAGGTCAGAGGGAGACATGGCAGTGTGCTGACGATGTGAAGGTGGTAGGAGGGATCACTGACGAGGAAGAGGTCAGAGGGAGACATGGCAGTGTGCTGACGATGTGAAGGTGGTAGGAGGGATCACTGACGAGGAAGAGGTCAGAGGGAGACATGGCAGTGTGCTGACGATGTGAAGGTGGTAGGAGGGATCACTGACGAGGAAGAGGTCAGAGGGAGACATGGCAGTGTGCTGACGATGTGATGGTGGTAGGAGGGATCACTGACGAGGAGGAGGTCAGAGGGAGACATGGCAGTGTGCTGACGATGTGAAGGTGGTAGGAGGGAGACATGGCAGTGTGCTGACAGGACAACAACCTCTCCCTCAACGTCAGCAAGACAAAGGATCTGATCGTGGACTACAGGAAACAGAGGGTTTAACACGCCCCATCCGTATCGATGGGGCTGTAGTGGAGCGGGTCGAGAGCTTCAAATTCCTCTGTGTCCACATCACTAAGGAATTAACAGGTCCACACACACCCAACGCAGTTGTAAAGAGGGCACGACAGAGCCTTTTCTCCCTCAGGAGGCTGAAAAGATTCAGCATGGGCCTTCAGATCCTCAAAAAGTTGTACAGCTGCACCATTGAGAGCATCTTCACTGGCTGCATCACCGCTTGGTAGAGCAACTGCAAGGCACTACAGAGGACAGTGGATACGGCATAATACATCACTGGGGCCAAGCTCCCTGCCATCCAGGACCTCTATACCAGGCGGTGCCAGAGGAAGGCCCCAAAAATATTAAAAGACTCCAGCCACCCAAGTCATAGAATCTTCTCTCTGCTTACCTATGGCAAGCGGTACCAGTGCACCAAGTGTGGAACCCACAACACAGTGAACAGCTTCTACCCCCAAGCCATGAGACTGCTAAAAATGACTGCCAAACAAGACTGACAAACAAGACTGCTAAACAAGACAGCTAAACAAGACTGCTGAACAAGACTGCTAAACAAAACTGCTAAACAAGACTGCTGAACAAGACTGCTGAACAAGTGTGAGCATGTGGACTCTACCCACATGCTCACACATACTGGACTCTACCCACACGCTCACACATACTGGACTCTACCCACATGCTCACACACACTGGACTCTACCCACATGCTCATACATACTGGACTCTACCCACATGCTCACACACACTGGACTCTACCCACATGCTCATACATACTGGACTCTACCCACATGCTCACACACACTGGACTCTACCCACATGCTCACACACACTGGACTCTACCCACATGCTCACACATACTGGACTCTACCCACATGCTCATACACACTGGACTCTACCCACATGCTCACACATACTGGACTCTACCTACATGCTCACACATACTGGACTCTACCCACATGCTCACACATACTGGACTCTACCCACATGCTCACACATACTGGACTCTACCCACATGCTCACACACACTGGACTCTACCCACATGCTCACACATACTGGACTCTACCCACATGCTCACACATACTGGACTCTACCCACATGCTCACACATACTGGACTCTACCCACATGCTCACACATACTGGACTCTACCCACATGCTCACACACACTGGACTCTACCCACATGCTCACACATACTGGACTCTACCCACATGCTCACACACACTGGACTCTACCCACATGCTCACACATACTGGACTCTACCCACATGCTCACACATACTGGACTCTACCCACATGCTCACACACACTGGACTCTACCCACATGCTCACACATACTGGACTCTACCCACATGTTCACACACACTGGACTCTACCCACATGCTCACACACACTGGACTCTACCCACATGCTCACACATACTGGACTCTACCCACATGCTCACACATACTGGACTCTACCCACATGCTCACACATACTGGACTCTACCCACATGCTCACACATACTGGACTCTACCCACATGCTCACACATACTGGACTCTACCCACATGCTCACACATACTGGACTCTACCCACATGCTCACACACACTGGACTCTACCCACATGCTCACACATACTGGACTCTACCCACATGCTCACACACACTGGACTCTACCCACATGCTCACACACACTGGACTCTACCCACATGCTCACACACACTGGACTCTACCCACATGCTCACACATACTGGACTCTACCCACATGCTCACACACACTGGACTCTACCCACATGCTCACACATACTGGACTCTACCCACATGTTCACACACACGGGCCTCTACCCACATGCTCACACATACTGGACTCTACCCACATGCTCACACACACTGGACTCTACCCACATGCTCATACACACTGGACTCTACCCACATGCTCACACATACTGGACTCTACCCACATGCTCACACATACTGGACTCTACCCACATGCTCACACACACTGGACTCTACCCACATGCTCATACACACTGGACTCTACCCACATGCTCACACATACTGGACTCTACCCACATGCTCACACATACTGGACTCTACCCACATGCTCACACACACTGGACTCTACCCACATGCTCACACATACTGGACTCTACCCACATGCTCACACACACGGGCCTCTACCCACATGCTCACACATACTGGACTACCCACACGCTCACACACACTGGACTCTACCCACATGCTCACACACACTGGACTCTACCCACATGCTCACACACACTGGACTCTACCCACACGCTCACACATACTGGACTCTACCCACATGCTCACACACACGGGCCTCTACCCACATGCTCACACATACTGGACTCTACCCACACGCTCACACACACTGGACTCTACCCACATGCTCACACACACTGGACTCTACCCACATGCTCACACACACTGGACTCTACCCACATGCTCACACATACTGGGCTCTACCCACATGCTCACACACACTGGACTCTACCCACATGCTCACACATACTGGACTCTACCCACATGCTCACACATACTGGACTCTACCCACATGCTCATACACACTGGACTCTACCCACATGCTCACACACACTGGACTCTACCCACATGCTCACACATACTGGACTCTACCCACATGTTCACACACACTGGACTCTACCCACATGCTCACACACACTGGACTCTACCCACATGCTCACACACACTGGACTCTACCCACATGCTCACACACACTGGACTCTACCCACATGCTCACACATACTGGACTCTACCCACATGCTCACACATACTGGACTCTACCCACACGCTCACACACACTGGACTCTACCCACATGCTCACACACACTGGACTCTACCCACATGCTCACACATACTGGACTCTACCCACATGCTCACACATACTGGACTCTACCCACATGCTCACACACACTGGACTCTACCCACATGCTCACACACACTGGACTCTACCCACATGCTCATACATACTGGACTCTACCCACATGCTCACACACACTGGACTCTACCCACATGCTCACACATACTGGACTCTACCCACATGCTCACACATACTGGACTCTACCCACATGCTCACACATACTGGACTCTACCCACATGCTCACACATACTGGACTCTACCCACATGCTCACACACACTGGACTCTACCCACATGCTCACACATACTGGACTCTACCCACATGCTCACACACACTGGACTCTACCCACATGCTCACACATACTGGACTCTACCCACATGCTCACACATACTGGACTCTACCCACATGCTCACACACACTGGACTCTACCCACATGCTCACACATACTGGACTCTACCCACATGTTCACACACACTGGACTCTACCCACATGCTCACACACACTGGACTCTACCCACATGCTCACACATACTGGACTCTACCCACATGCTCACACATACTG
Organism: Oncorhynchus mykiss; assembly: GCF_057628025.1. Taxonomy (NCBI): domain Eukaryota; kingdom Metazoa; phylum Chordata; class Actinopteri; order Salmoniformes; family Salmonidae; genus Oncorhynchus; species Oncorhynchus mykiss. The sequence continues at coordinate 67,242,334 of NC_143034.1, read as the reverse complement.
GACTCTACCCACATGCTCACACATACTGGACTCTACCCACATGCTCACACATACTGGACTCTACCCACATGCTCACACATACTGGACTCTACCCACATGCTCACACATACTGGACTCTACCCACATGCTCACACACACTGGACTCTACCCACATGCTCACACATACTGGACTCTACCCACATGCTCACACACACTGGACTCTACCCACATGCTCACACACACTGGACTCTACCCACATGCTCACACACACTGGACTCTACCCACATGCTCACACATACTGGACTCTACCCACATGCTCACACACACTGGACTCTACCCACATGCTCACACATACTGGACTCTACCCACATGTTCACACACACGGGCCTCTACCCACATGCTCACACATACTGGACTCTACCCACATGCTCACACACACTGGACTCTACCCACATGCTCATACACACTGGACTCTACCCACATGCTCACACATACTGGACTCTACCCACATGCTCACACATACTGGACTCTACCCACATGCTCACACACACTGGACTCTACCCACATGCTCATACACACTGGACTCTACCCACATGCTCACACATACTGGACTCTACCCACATGCTCACACATACTGGACTCTACCCACATGCTCACACACACTGGACTCTACCCACATGCTCACACATACTGGACTCTACCCACATGCTCACACACACGGGCCTCTACCCACATGCTCACACATACTGGACTACCCACACGCTCACACACACTGGACTCTACCCACATGCTCACACACACTGGACTCTACCCACATGCTCACACACACTGGACTCTACCCACACGCTCACACATACTGGACTCTACCCACATGCTCACACACACGGGCCTCTACCCACATGCTCACACATACTGGACTCTACCCACACGCTCACACACACTGGACTCTACCCACATGCTCACACATACTGGACTACCCACACGCTCACACACACTGGACTCTACCCACATGCTCACACACACTGGACTCTACCCACATGCTCACACACACTGGACTCTACCCACATGCTCACACACACTGGACTCTACCCACATGCTCACACATACTGGGCTCTACCCACATGCTCACACACACTGGACTCTACCCACATGCTCACACATACTGGACTCTACCCACATGCTCACACACACTGGACTCTACCCACATGCTCACACATACTGGACTCTACCCACATGCTCACACATACTGGACTCTACCCACACGCTCACACACACTGGACTCTACCCACATGCTCACACACACTGGACTCTACCCACATGCTCACACATACTGGACTCTACCCACATGCTCACACATACTGGACTCTACCCACATGCTCACACACACTGGACTCTACCCACATGCTCACACACACTGGACTCTACCCACATGCTCACACATACTGGACTCTACCCACATGCTCACACACACTGGACTCTACCCACATGCTCACACATACTGGACTCTACCCACATGCTCACACACACTGGACTCTACCCACATGCTCACACACACGGGCCTCTACCCACATGCTCACACATACTGGACTCTACCCACATGCTCACACACACTGGACTCTACCCAAATGCTCACACACACTGGACTCTACCCACATGCTCACACAAACTGGACTCTACCCACATGCTCACACACACTTACACTGACACCCCAACACACACATACTATACACCTTCACACACATAACATGTTCACACATGCATACTGACGCCACACACACACACACGCACGCACGCACGCACGCACGCGCGCGCACACACTTTCACACTCACCACATGCTGCTATTGCCTATTATCTATCCTGCACATTGACTCAGTACTGGTACTCCCTGTATATAGTAATGTTATTTTCTGGTACTCCTGCACATTGAGTCAGTACTGGTACTCCCTGTATATAGTCAGTCATGTTATTACCTGGTACTCCCTGTATATAGTCATGTTATTACCTAGTACTCCCTGTATATAGTCATGTTATTACCTGGTAGGACCCATAAGTAAGCATTTCGCTGTTAGTCTACACCTGTTGTTTACCAAGCATGTGACAAGTAAAATTGTGTTTGATTTTATTACTGGGTTTTGCAGAATGGTTTCTGCACTCGATGTTTCATACAGGTATACTGGCCTGACTGGCTGGAGTTGGTGGTCTTTGAAGCTGCTATGGGTTGATGTCTCAGGCATGCAAGGCTGCTATTGGCTGATCTCTCAGGCATGCAAGGCTACCAGCCACAAGCTGGTGTTGCTTGGCTGTTGGCTGTTATTGGCAGGCCTTGTCGAACAGTAATCTGTCATTGGCTGGTGTTTCTGATTTGGACTGAGCCTGGTGTGTTCTATGAGTCAGTTCCTTCCCTGGCAGCTGTAGCCGTGTGAAGAACAAGACGAAGGAAACATCCCATATCGTTAGTCACTCAGCAGTTATGTGAGCTGAACGGCCAGCGATCTGTTTCTCCTATTATCACTTTATTATGTTATCATCCACTCTTCCAAAACAGGCTTCCAAAAGGGTTCTTCAGCTGTCCCCATAGGAGAACCCTTTTTGGTTCCAGGTAGAACCCTTTTTGGTTCCAGGTAGAACTTTTTTGGGTTCCATGTAGAACCCTCTGTGTAAAGGGTTCTAGCTGGAACTCAACGGGTTCTACCTGGAACCAAAGAGGGTTCTACCTGGAACCAAAGAGGGTTCTTCAAAGGGTTAATGGGGACAGCAGAAGAACCTAAGAGTGTACCTTTTAATCATCAACTACCAACCATTATCATCCCTTTTAATCATCAGCCACCAATCATTATCATCCCTTTTAATCATCAACTACCATCCATTATCATCCCTTTTAATCATCAACTACCAACCATTAGCATCCCTTTTAATCATCAACCACCAACCATTATCATCCCTTTTAATCATCAACTACCATCCATTATCATCCCTTTTAATCATCAACTACCAACCATTAGCATCCCTTTTAATCATCAACCACCAACCATTATCATCCCTTTTAATCATCAACTACCAACCATTATCATCCCTTTTAATCATCAACTACCAACCATTATCATCCCTTTTAATCATCAACCACCAAACATTATCATCCCTTTTAATCATCAGCCACCAATCATTATCATCCCTTTTAATCATCAACTACCATCCATTATCATCCCTTTTAATCATCAGCTACCAACCATTATCATACCTTTTAATCATCAACTACCAACCATTATCATCCCTTTTAATCATTAACTACCAACCATTATCATCCCTTTTAATCATCAACTACCAACCATTGTCATCCCTTTTAATCATCAACCACCAACCATTATCATACCTTTTAATCATCAACTACCAACCATTATCATCCCTTTTAATCATCAACTACCAACCATTATCATCCCTTTTAATCATCAACTACCAACCATTATCATCCCTTTTAATCATCAACTACCAACCATTATCATCCCTTTTAATCATCAACTACCAACCATTATCATGCCTTTTAATCATCAACTACCAACCATTATCATCCCTTTTAATCATCAGCTACCAACCATTATCATCCCTTTAATCATCAACTACCAACCATTATCATACCTTTTAATCATCAACTACCAACCATTATCATCCCTTTTAATCATCAACTACCAACCATTATCATACCTTTTAATCATCAACTACCAACCATTATCATCCCTTTTAATCATCAACTACCAACCATTATCATCCCTTTTATTCATCAGCCACCAACCATTATCATACCTTTTAATCATCAACTACCAACCATTATCATCCCTTTTAATCATCAACTACCAACCATTATCATCCCTTTTAATCATCAGCTACCAACCATTATCATCCCTTTTAATCATCAACTACCAACCATTATCATCCCTTTTAATCATCAACTACCAACCATTATCATCCCTTTTAATCATCAACTACCAACCATTATCATCCCTTTTAATCATCAGCTACCAACCATTATCATCCCTTTTAATCATCAGCTACCAACCATTATCATCCCTTTTAATCATCAACCACCAACCATTATCATCCCTTTTAATCATCAACCACCAACCATTATCATCCCTTTTAATCATCAACTACCAACCATTATCATCCCTTTTAATCATCAACTACCAACCATTATCATACCTTTTAATCATCAACTACCAACCATTATCATCCCTTTTAATCATCAACTACCAACCATTATCATCCCTTTTAATCTTCAGCTACCAACCATTTTCATACCTTTTAATCATCAACTACCAACCATTATCATCCCTTTTAATCATCAGCTACCAACCATTATCATCCCTTTTAATCATCAGCTACCAACCATTATCATCCCTTTTAATCATCAACTACCAACCATTATCATCCCTTTTAATCATCAACCACCAACCATTATCATCCCTTTTAATCATCAACTACCAACCATTATCATACCTTTTAATCATCAACTACTAACCATTATCATCCCTTTTAATCATCAGCTACCAACCATTATCATCCCTTTTAATCATCAGCTACCAACCATTATCATCCCTTTTAATCATCAACTACCAACCATTATCATCCCTTTTAATCATCAACCACCAACCATTATCATCCCTTTTAATCATCAACTACCAACCATTATCATCCCTTTTAATCATCAACCACCAACCATTATCATCCCTTTTAATCATCAACTACCAACCATTATCATACCTTTTAATCATCAACTACCAACCATTATCATCCCTTTTAATCATCAGCTACCAACCATTATCATCCCTTTTAATCATCAACCACCAACCATTATCATCCCTTTTAATCATCAACTACCAACCATTATCATCCCTTTTAATCATCAACTACCAACCATTAGCATCCCTTTTAATCATCAGCTACCAACCATTATCATCCCTTTTAATCATCAACTACCAACCATTATCATCCCTTTTAATCATCAACTACCAACCATTATCATCCCTTTTAATCATCAACTACCAACCATTATCATCCCTTTTAATCATCAGCTACCAACCATTATCATCCCTTTTAATCATCAGCTACCAACCATTATCATCCCTTTTAATCATCAACCACCAACCATTATCATCCCTTTTAATCATCAACCACCAACCATTATCATCCCTTTTAATCATCAACTACCAACCATTATCATCCCTTTTAATCATCAACTACCAACCATTATCATACCTTTTAATCATCAACTACCAACCATTATCATCCCTTTTAATCATCAACTACCAACCATTATCATCCCTTTTAATCATCAGCTACCAACCATTTTCATACCTTTTAATCATCAACTACCAACCATTATCATCCCTTTTAATCATCAGCTACCAACCATTATCATCCCTTTTAATCATCAGCTACCAACCATTATCATCCCTTTTAATCATCAACTACCAACCATTATCATCCCTTTTAATCATCAACCACCAACCATTATCATCCCTTTTAATCATCAACTACCAACCATTATCATACCTTTTAATCATCAACTACCAACCATTATCATCCCTTTTAATCATCAGCTACCAACCATTATCATCCCTTTTAATCATCAGCTACCAACCATTATCATCCCTTTTAATCATCAGCTACCAACCATTATCATCCCTTTTAATCATCAACCACCAACCATTATCATCCCTTTTAATCATCAACTACCAACCATTATCATACCTTTTAATCATCAACTACCAACCATTATCATCCCTTTTAATCATCAGCTACCAACCATTATCATCCCTTTTAATCATCAACCACCAACCATTATCATCCCTTTTAATCATCAGCTACCAACCATTATCATCCATTTTAATCATCAACCACCAACCATTATCATCCCTTTTAATCATCAGCTACCAACCATTATCATCCCTTTTAATCATCAACCACCAACCATTATCATCCCTTTTAATCATCAGCCACCAACCATTATCATCCCTTTTAATCATCAACTACCAACCATTATCATCCCTTTTAATCATCAACTACCAACCATTATCATCCATTTTAATCATCAACCACCAACCATTATCATCCCTTTTATTCATCAACTACCAACCATTATCATCCCTTTTAATCATCAGCCACCAACCATTATCATACCTTTTAATCATCAACTACCAACCATTATCATCCCTTTTAATCATCAGCTACCAACCATTATCATCCCTTTTAATCATCAACCACCAACCATTATCATCCCTTTTAATCATCAGCTACCAACCATTATCATCCCTTTTAATCATCAACCACCAACCATTATCATCCCTTTTAATCATCAGCTACCAACCATTATCATCCCTTTTAATCATCAACCACCAACCATTATCATCCCTTTTAATCATCAGCTACCAACCATTATCATCCCTTTTAATCATCAACCACCAACCATTATCATCCCTTTTAATCATCAGCTACCAACCATTATCATCCATTTTAATCATCAACCACCAACCATTATCATCCCTTTTAATCATCAACCACCAACCATTATCATCCGTTTTAATCATCAGCCACCAACCATTATCATCCCTTTTAATCATCAGCTACCAACCATTATCATCCATTTTAATCATCAACCACCAACCATTATCATCAACTACCAACCGTTATCATCCATTTTAATCATCAACTACCAACCATTATCATCCCTTTTAATCATCAACTACCAACCATTATCATCCCTTTTAATCATCAACTACCAACCATTATCATCCATTTTAATCATCAACTACCAACCATTATCATCCCTTTTAATCATCAGCTACCAACCATTATCATCCCCTTTAATCATCAACTACCAACCATTATCATCCCTTTTAATCATCAACCACCAACCATTATCATCCCTTTTAATCATCAGCTACCAACCATTATCATCCCTTTTAATCATCAACCACCAACCATTATCATCCGTTTTAATCATCAGCCACCAACCATTATCATCCCTTTTAATCATCAGCTACCAACCATTATCAACCATTTTAATCATCAACCACCAACCATTATCATCAACTACCAACCATTATCATCCATTTTAATCATCAACTACCAGCCATTATCATCCCCTTTAATCATCAACTACCAACCATTATCATCCCTTTTATTCATCAACTACCAACCATTATCATCCCCTTTAATCGTCAGCTACCAACCATTACCATCCCATTTAATCATCAACTACCAACCATTATCATCCCCGTTAATCATCAGCTACCAACCATTATCATCCCTTTTATTCATCAACTACCAACCATTATCATCCATTTTATTAATCAACTACCAACCATTATCATCCCTTTTATTCATCAACTACCAACCATTATCATCCCTTTTAATCATCAGCCACCAACCATTATCATCCCTTTTAATCATCAACTACCAACCATTATCATCCCTTTTAATCATCAGCCACCAACCATTATCATCCCTTTTAATCATCAACTACCAACCATTTTCATCCCTTTTAATCATCAGCCACCAACCATTATCATCCCTTTTAATCATCAACTACCAACCATTATCATCCCTTTTATTCATCAGCCACCAACCATTATCATACATTTTCATCATCAACCACCAACCATTATCATCCCTTTTAATCATCAACCACCGACCATTATCATCCCTTTTAATCATCAACCACCAACCATTATCATCCCTTTTAATCATCAACCACCAAACATTATCATCCCTTTTAATCATCAACCACCAAACATTATCATCCCTTTTAATCATCAACCACCAAACATTATCATCCCTTTTAATCATCATCCACCAACCAGTATCATCCCTTTTAATCATCAGCCACCAACCATTATCATCCCTTTTAATCATCAACTACCAACCATTATCATCCCTTTTAATCATCAGCCACCAACCATTATCATCCCTTTTAATCATCAACTACCAACCATTATCATCCCTTTTAATCATCAGCCACCAACCATTATCATCCATTTTAATCATCAACTACCAACCATTTTCATCCCTTTTAATCATCAACCACCAACCATTATCATCCCTTTTAATCATCAACTACCAACCATTTTCATCCCTTTTAATCATCAACCACCAACCAGGGGAGGACACAATGAGTGGTACTTTGTGTTCTGACTGCAGCAGCTCACCACTGCTGTGATGTGAGGGGTGGGGGAGATAGAGAGTATGAAGGCAGCAAAGCCAGCCATTGTCCCAGCCTCAGACACAGATGCCCTCTCTGAACCCTCTCTGAACCCTCGTGCTGCTGATGCCCAGGTGGGTCCCTGCCCTCAGTGCCCTGGGGCGATGTGGCACACTGGCACCTGCTGTTCCCCCCTGTCCTGCCAGCACCCTGTGTCCCTGACTCACCCCTGTGCCCCCCTATGACCTCCCTCTTCACCCTCATGCCATTCCCTGAAAGCATGCCCTCAGTCACCTGCCTGCTGTTGCCAGGCAAGACTTTCTCTCTCAGATTCCGAGGCTTTTCACTGTTCTAGTTCTCCTTAAGGACATGACATGACAGGTTCTCTGTTCTAGTTCTCCTTAAGGACATGACATGACAGGTTCTCTGTTCTAGTTCTCCTTAAGGACATGACAGGTTCTCTGTTCTAGTTCTCCTTAAGGACATTACAGGTTCTCTGTTCTAGTTCTCCTTAAGGACATGACATGACAGGTTCTCTGTTCTAGTTCTCCTTAAGGACATGACAGGTTCTCTGTTCTAGTTCTCCTTAAGGACATGACAGGTTCTCTGTTCTAGTTCTCCTTAATGACATGACAGGTTCTCTGTTCTAGTTCTCCTTAAGGACATGACAGGTTCTCTGTTCTAGTTCTCCTTAATGACATGACAGGTTCTCTGTTCTAGTTCTCCTTAATGACATGACAGGTTCTCTGTTCTAGTTCTCCTTAAGGGGTATAGGGAGATTTAGTGGGGAGAGGGGAAGTTGGAGGTTGCAAATGGGAGTGTGACGAGAGGTCCTGCAGTTACCTGAGAGGAACAGGCAGGGTGGCACTGCATTGAGACACACACACACACATACTGCTGCCAGTGCGAGACTGCACCGGTCCCGCAATCAACAGCACAGAAACCTCTCAGTCACAAACACACAACCTATACAGTACACGCACACAAACTCATCCCCTGTGGACTAGCAGTCACAAACACACAACCTATACAGTACACACACACAAACTCATCCCCTGTGGACTAGCAGTCACAAACACACAACCTATACAGTACACACACACAAACTCATCCCCTGTGGACTAGCAGTCACAAACACACAACCTATACAGTACACACACACAAACTCATCCCCTGTGGACTAGCAGTCACAAACACACAACCTATACAGTACACACACACAAATTCATCCCCTGTGGACTAGCTGTAGTAGTTTAAATGGGCTGGGTATCATGGCTTGTGTGGAATGTAGGTCAGACAGACTAGTTCCCAGGAAGCCTGGTCCCTGGTTTCTGGTCTCTGGTCCCTGATCTCTGGTCTCTGATCCCTGATCTCTGGTCACTGGTCCCTGATCTCTGGTCGTGGTCCCTGGTCTCTGATCTCTGGTCCCTGATCTCTGGTCGTGGTCCCTGGTCTCTGATCCCTGATCTCTGGTCCCTGATCTCTGGTCTCTGGTCGTGGTCCCTGGCCTCTGGTCCCTGGTCTCTGGTCCCTGGTCTCTGGTCCCTGGTCTCTGGTCCCTGGTCTCTGATCTCTGGTCTCTGCTCCCTGGTCTCTGATCCCTATTCCCTGGTATCTGATCCCTGGTCTCTGGTCTCTGGTCCCTGGTCTCTGGTCCCTGATCTCTGATCCCTGGTCCCTGATCTCTGGTCTCTGCTCCCTGGTCTCTGATCCCTATTCCCTGGTCTCTGATCCCTGCTCCCTGGTCTCTGATCCCTATTCCCTGGTCTCTGATCCCTGGTCTCTGGTCTCTGGTCCCTGGTCTCTGGTCTCTGATCCCTGGTCTCTGGTCTCTGGTCCCTGGTCTCTGATCTCTGGTCTCTGCTCCCTGGTCTCTGATCCCTATTCCCTGGTCTCTGGTCCCTGGTCTCTGGTCGTGGTCCCTGGCCTCTGGTCCCTGGTCTCTGGTCCCTGGTCTCTGGTCCCTGGTCTCTGATCTCTGATCCCTGCTCCCTGGTCTCTGATCCCTATTCCCTGGTCTCTGATCCCTGGTCCCTGGTCTCTGGTCCCTGGTCTCTGGTCCCTGGTCTCTGGTCCCTGATCTCTGATCCCTGGTCCCTGATCTCTGGTCTCTGGTCCCTGGTCTCTGGTCCAGCTGGGAAACTAGATAAAACATCAGCCTAGCTCTGGACACATTTCCTAGGCCAGTGGGGCATTATATAGTCTGTCAGTCTGTGCTGCTCTCTGTGTGACCTTGGCTGAACTGTAACCCTCAGTAAAAGCCCTGCAGAAGTCATAGTGCTGCCCCATAGCTACTGTACCACGGTACACACACACACACACCCACACCCACACCCACACGTCATCCCATCAACAGGTGTGTGTTATCAGGCGGTGCTGAGCAGTGCACTGTGGGGTGTAAAGTGTAGAAACAGAAACACCTGTGCCACTGTTATCTCTATAGACTGAAACCATTAAGTCATAGTTGAGCTTGTCTTTCACATTGCTCTCTTTTGTTGCTGTGAAAGTGAGAGCTTTTGATTAGCAGACTAGCAGACGAAGGTAATATGTTACCAGGAGGGGTTGGTGGGGGCTGTCAGATTGGTTATGTGGTTTACAGTATACGTGTGTGTACCTGTGTGTGTCCAGGTGCACTCTGATTTCTGGGGGTATATTTGGCCTTCCTATCACACTCTATCTCAGCAAGACTTCCCCTGTAATGTTGCTCGGTCCCATTAACAATGACTTTAGATACGGCAGATAGAATGTTATCAGCATTACAAACAGGACTGTGTGTTTCCCTGGGCTGGCTCTGATAGGCTATCTGACTGGTTGCTATGCGGTTGCTATCTGACTTCCTGCTGATGTGATAGGATGTGTGACCTGTGACTGTGATACTGGACCATTTCCACACACCTGGACTGATGACTTGGCTAACCTCCCATCTGGCGGACTGTGTATATAATAAGTTGTGTTTGTGTTCTTGCTCCTGTGCAAGTGTGTTTACGGTAATGTACTGTATGGCATTAGCTGCAGCCCCATATGTTTGCGCACCCACACACCACAGGGGTACAGTTGCAGGTCTGTGTGTGTGTGTGTGGGGGGGGGGGGGGGGGATTGTACTTGCATCAGCTGGAGTTACATGTGTCTGTCTGCAATTACACGCACACACATCCCATGGGTACAGTTAGTGCAGAGACCATGGGTACAGTTAGGAACAGAGACCGTGGGTACAGTTAGGACAGAGACCATAGGTACAGTTAGTGCAGAGACCATGGGTACAGTTAGGACAGAGACAGTGGGTACAGTTAGGACAGAGACCATGGGTACAGTTAGTACAGAGACCATGGGTACAGTTAGGACAGTTAGGACAGAGACCATGGGTACAGTTAGGACAGTTAGGACAGAGACCATGGGTACAGTTAGGACAGTTAGGGTAGAGACCATGGGTACAGTTAGGACAGAGACCATGGGTACAGTTAGGAACAGAGACCGTGGGTACAGTTAGGACAGAGACCATGGGTACAGTTAGTGCAGAGACCATGGGTACAGTTAGGACAGTTAGGACAGAGACCATGGGTACAGTTAGGACAGTTAGGACAGAGACCATGGGTACAGTTAGGACAGTTAGGGTAGAGACCATGGGTACAGTTAGGACAGAGACCATGGGTACAGTTAGGACAGAGACCATGGGTACAGTTAGGGTAGAGACCATGGGTACAGTTAGGACAGAGACCATGGGTACAGTTAGGACAGTTAGGACAGAGACCGTGGGTACAGTTAGGGTAGAGACCATGGGTACAGTTAGGACAGAAACAGTGGGTACAGTTAGGACAGAGACCATGGGTACAGTTAGGACAGAGACCATGGGTACAGTTAGGACAGTTAGGACAGAGACCGTGGGTACAGTTAGGGTAGAGACCATGGGTACAGTTAAGACAGAGACCGTGGGTACAGTTAGGACAGAGACCATGGGTACAGTTAGGAACAGAGACAGTGGGTACAGTTAGGACAGAGACCATGGGTACAGTTAGGACAGAGACCATGGGTACAGTTAGGACAGAGACCATGGGTACAGTTAGGACAGTTAGGACAGAGACCGTGGGTACAGTTAGGACAGTTAGGACAGAGACCGTGGGTACAGTTAGGACAGAGACCATGGGTACAGTTAGGACAGTTAGGACAGAGACCGTGGGTACAGTTAGGGTAGAGACCATGGGTACAGTTAGGACAGAGACCGTGGGTACAGTTAGGACAGAGACCATGGGTACAGTTAGGACAGAGACCATGGGTACAGTTAGGACAGAGACCATGGGTACAGTTAGGGTAGAGACCGTGGGTACAGTTAGGACAGAGACCATGGGTACAGTTAGGACAGAGACCATGGGTACAGTTAGGGTAGAGACCATGGGTACAGTTAGGATAGAGACCATGGGTACAGTTAGGATAGAGACCATGGGTACAGTTTGGACAGAGACCATGGGTACAGTTAGGGTAGAGACCGTGGGTACAGTTAGGACAGAGACCGTGGGTACAGTTAGGGTAGAGACCGTGGGTACAGTTAGGACAGAGACCGTGGGTACAGTTAGGATAGAGACCGTGGGTACAGTTAGGATAGAGACCGTGGGTACAGTTAGGACAGAGACCGTGGGTACAGTTAGGGTAGAGACCGTGGGTACAATTAGGACAGAGACATGGGTACAGTTACGGTAGAGACCGTGGGTACAGTTAGGACAGAGACCATGGGTACAGTTAGGGTAGAGACCGTGGGTACAGTTAGGACAGAGACCATGGGTACAGTTAGGGTAGAGACTGTGGGTACAGTTAGGACAGAGACATGGGTACAGTTAGGGTAGAGACCGTGGGTACAGTTAGGACAGAGACCATGGGTACAGTTAGGGTAGAGACCGTGGGTACAGTTAGGACAGAGACCATGGGTACAGTTAGGGTAGAGACCGTGGGTACAGTTAGGACAGAGACCATGGGTACAGTTAGGGTAGAGACCATGGGTACAGTTAGGACAGAGACCGTGGGTACAGTTAGGACAGAGACATGGGTACAGTTAGGGTAGAGACCGTGGGTACAGTTAGGACAGAGACCATGGGTACAGTTAGGGTAGAGACCGTGGGTACAGTTAGGACAGAGACCATGGGTACAGTTAGGGTAGAGACCATGGGTACAGTTAGGACAGAGACCGTGGGTACAGTTAGGACAGAGACATGGGTACAGTTAGGGTAGAGACCGTGGGTACAGTTAGGACAGAGACCATGGGTACAGTTAGGGTAGAGACCGTGGGTACAGTTAGGACAGAGACCGTGGGTACAGTTAGGGTAGAGACCATGGGTACAGTTAGGACAGAGACCGTGGGTACAGTTAGGACAGAGACATGGGTACAGTTAGGGTAGAGACCGTGGGTACAGTTAGGACAGAGACCATGGGTACAGTTAGGGTAGAGACCGTGGGTACAGTTAGGACAGAGACCATGGGTACAGTTAGGGTTGAGACCGTGGGTACAGTTAGGACAGAGACCATGGGTACAGTTAGGGTAGAGACCGTGGGTACAGTTAGGACAGAGACCATGGGTTCAGTTAGTGTAGAGACTGTGGGTACAGTTAGGACAGAGACCATGGGTACAGTTAGGGTAGAGACCGTGGGTACAGTTAGGACAGAGACCGTGGGTACAGTTAGGACAGAGACATGGGTACAGTTAGGGTAGAGACCGTGGGTACAGTTAGGACAGAGACCATGGGTACAGTTAGGGTAGAGACCGTGGGTACAGTTAGGACAGAGACCATGGGTACAGTTAGGGTAGAGACCGTGGGTACAGTTAGGACAGAGACCATGGGTACAGTTAGGACAGAGACCATGGGTACAGTTAGAGTAGAGACCGTGGGTACAGTTAGGACAGAGACCATGGGTACAGTTAGGGTAGAGACCGTGGGTACAGTTAGGACAGAGACCGTGGGTACAGTTAGGACAGAGACATGGGTACAGTTAGGGTAGAGACCGTGGGTACAGTTAGGACAGAGACCATGGGTACAGTTAGGGTAGAGACCGTGGGTACAGTTAGGACAGAGACCATGGGTACAGTTAGGGTAGAGACCGTGGGTACAGTTAGGACAGAGACATGGGTACAGTTAAGGTAGAGACCGTGGGTACAGTTAGGACAGAGACCATGGGTACAGTTAGGGTAGAGACCGTGGGTACAGTTAGGACAGAGACCATGGGTACAGTTAGGGTAGAGACCATGGGTACAGTTAGGACAGAGACCATGGGTACAGTTAGGGTAGAGACCGTGGGTACAGTTAGGACAGAGACATGGGTACAGTTAGGGTAGAGACCGTGGGTACAGTTAGGACAGAGACCATGGGTACAGTTAGGGTAGAGACCGTGGGTACAGTTAGGACAGAGACCATGGGTACAGTTAGGACAGAGACCATGGGTACAGTTAGGACAGAGACCATGGGTACAGTTAGGGTAGAGACCATGATGGGTACAGTTAGGACAGAGACCGTGGGTACAGTTAGGGTAGAGACCGTGGGTACAGTTAGGGTAGAGACCGTGGGTACAGTTAGGACAGAGACCATGGGTACAGTTAGGACAGAGACCGTGGGTACAGTTAGGGTAGAGACCGTGGGTACAGTTAGGACAGTTAGGACAGAGACCATGGGTACAGTTAGGACAGAGACCATGGGTACAGTTAGGGTAGAGACCGTGGGTACAGTTAGGACAGAGACCATGGGTACAGTTAGGACAGAGACCGTGGGTACAGTTAGGGTAGAGACCGTGGGTACAGTTAGGACAGTTAGGACAGAGACCATGGGTACAGTTAGGGTAGAGACCGTGGGTACAGTTAGGACAGAGACCGTGGGTACAGTTAGGGTAGAGACCGTGGGTACAGTTAGGACAGAGACCGTGGGTACAGTTAGGACAGAGACCGTGGGTACAGTTAGGACAGAGACCATGATGGGTACAGTTAGGACAGAGACCATGGGTACAGTTAGGACAGAGACCATGATGGGTACAGTTAGGACAGAGACCGTGGGTACAGTTAGGACAGAGACCATGATGGGTACAGTTAGTACAGAGACCATGGGTACAGTTAGGGTAGAGACCGTGATGGGTACAGTTAGGACAGAGACCATGGGTACAGTTAGGGTAGAGACCGTGATGGGTACAGTTAGGACAGAGACCATGGGTACAGTTAGGACAGAGACCATGGGTACAGTTAGGGTAGAGACCGTGATGGGTACAGTTAGGACAGAGACCATGGGTACAGTTAGGACAGAGACCGTGGGTACAGTTAGGACAGAGACCGTGGCTGCTCTGCAGGTGTGTTAGATAGAAATATGAGTGGTCATGACTGTGGTGTCAAAGTTAAACTATCACCTACAGCCCAACTAAGGCTGAGAACACTGTTCTGTTGATGTTCATGTTTGTGTGTTTGCATCATCACACACTGTCAGAAATGGTCAAGGCACGCAAACAGAGACGACTGGAGAGAAATGGGATCAGAGAGTGGGGTGGTGTGTGTGTGTGTGTGTGTGTGTGTGTGTGTGTGTGTGTGTGTGTGTGTGTTTGTGTGTGTGTACTGGTGTGTGTGTACTGGTGTGTGTGTACTGGTGTGTGTACTGGTGTGTGTACTGGTGTGTGTGTGTGTGTGTGTGTACTTGTGTGTGTGTACTGGTGTGTGTACTGTTGTGTACTGGTGTGTGTGTGTGTGTGTACCGGTGTGTTCGTGTGCAAAATTAATAGTTATTTTAAGTCACCTTCCTTCAGACAGGGATGGATGAGAGGAAAGAAGGGTGCTGGGTAATTTGTCAGAGCAGCACTCAGCACCCCTCTGTCCCCTGTCTCTGGGGACCCACTAGGTTGTCAATAGCATCTCTCTCTCTCTCTCTCTCTCGCTATTACTCGCTCTAACTCCCCCCATTCTCTCTTCTCTCTCTCTCCTCTCTCCTCTCTGCCTGCATCTCTCCCACAACTACAGAAGCTTAATGGTAATATCCATACCATACCACAAAGTATTCTCCTGAGGACAGCGGGACATTAGGCCAGTCCTTAACTGAATACATTATTTTAATTCAATCGCCTAAAGCTTTTTGTTGCAAAATACTTTAGAACAGACAGAGCACACAATACAAAATACACACAGTACCAGTCAACAGTCTGGACACACCTACTCATTTAAGGGTTTCTCTTTATTTTACTATTTTCTACATCGTAGAATAATAGTGAAGACATCAAAAGGATGATATAACACATATGGAATCATGTAGTAACCAAAAAAGTATTCGCAATATTTTATATTCTTCAAAGTAGCCACCCTTTGCCTTGATGACAGCTTTGCACACTCTTGGCATTCTCTCAACCAGCTTCAAGAGGAATGCTTTTCCAACAGTCTTGAAGGAGTTCCTACATATGCTGAGCACTTGTTGGCTGCTTTTCCTTCACTCTGCGGTCCAACTCATCCCAAACCATCTCAATTGGGTTGAGGTTGGGTGATTGTGGAGGCCAGGTCATCTGATGCAACACTCCATCACTCTCCTTCTTGGTTAAAAAGCCCTTACACAGCCTGGAGGTGTGTTGGGTCATTGACCAATGAAAACAAATTATAGTCCCACTAAGCGCAAACCAGATGGGATGACGTATCGCTGCAGAATGCTATGGTAGCCATGCTGCTTAAGTGTGCCTTGAATTCTAAATAAATCACTGACAGTGTCACCAGCAAAGCACCATCACACCACCTCCTCCATGCTTCACGGTGGAAACCACACATGTGGAGATCATCCGTATACCTACTCTGCGTCTTACAATTTTACGGCGATTGAGCCTAAGCAAGTCTCTTCTTCTTATTGGTGTCCTTTAGGAATGGTTTCTTTGCAACAATTTGACCATGAATGCCTGATTCACACAGTCTCCTCTGAACGGTTGATGTTGAGTTGTGTCTGTTACTTGAACTCTGTAAAGCATTTATTTGGGCTGCAATTTCTGAGGCTGGTAACTCTAATGAACTTATCCTTTGCAGCAGAGGTAACTCTGGGTCTTTCCTGTGGCGGTCCTCATGAGAGACAGTTTCATCATCTTGATGGTTTTTGTTCAACACTTTTTTGGTTACTACATGATTCCATATGTGTTATTTCATAGTTTTGATGTCTTCACTATTATTCTACAATGTAGAACATAGTCAAAATAAAGAAAGACCCTTGAATGAGTAGGTTTGTCCAGACTTTTGGCTGGTACTGTAGAAACAGACAGTTATATTGCTGTTTATTTGATAGGAATTGATGTGTTTCTGCTGTACAGCAATAGTCCTCTCAGGTTTGTAAACTAGTGGTGGTCAGTCAGTGGTCAGTCCTCCCGCTCATTTAATCCACCAATTAACCAGCGGAGTAATGAGTCGATGAAGTGATGGACCTTCTAATCTCTCAACTCTGACCTCTAAACCCCCTGACCTTAGCCCTGTTGGCCCCTGCTGACGGACAGTGAACATCTTTACGTGAGAGTATCAGGGAGAAGTTGATGTCTCTTTGTGTGTGTGTGTGTGTGTGTGTGTGTGTGTGTGTGTGTGTGTGAGAGAGAGTTAGAGTCTGTGGTAGTGGTGGTAAAGCCAGAGAGACAGAGACCAAGAGGGGAAGAGACAGAACAAGAGAATAGAGAGAGAAACTGAGTTCCTAAGTGTATCTAAGGCCACCGTATGTAGACTAAAGGAAACCGATCTGCTTGAGGAAGCGCAGGGTGATGATGGTATCAGATTAGCTCAGCTCAGATTAGCTTCTGATATCCCATCAGTCAAATCAGCCCAACATCAGTGGCTGTGTAACTCTATCTCTCTGTATCTCTGATCTGGAATCTGGAGCACAGCAGAGCAAATAGAGGACGTCTGCTTCCTGTTGTTGGGTTGTCAGAGGCATTCATGGTGGAACCACAAGGACCATGTAACCTGATCAGGAAAAGTTCTGGTCCTAATGACGAAAACCTCTGGCCTCCTAGGGTTGACAAGATGCTGCTACCTTTCTTTTCAGAAATCCATTTGGAAGGATTTCCAGTTGGAGGATTTCCCTTCTTGCTTATCCACTCCTGATTCTGGGAAACTCCAAATGGGATTTCTGGAAAACCTAGGAACTTTGGTAAAGTTAGGCTTACTGGTATCTGGCATCCCTACTCTGAGGCATGTGACTAACAGAGAAGGAGAGAGAGAGAACTGTGGTCTGAGCTGTGTGTTTTTACAGTGAATGTGTATTAGTGATGGGGGGGAAATTATACAATTACATTAGATGATATTCTTTTTGACGATATATCATATTGTTTTGACAATATCGCAATTTAATTGTTGTACTTGTTGGCTGTACCTGCACCAAAACTCCAGTCTTTTTCCTTCATAGCTTGTTCTCCATCTTCTTTTTAAGTAGGGAGGCCATCTGTGTTCTGCACAACTTGTTCCTCTGCAGCAGACGTTTGGTGAGCAATATGTTTGGAACATCGAATCGTAATTAAATCACAGTGTCAAATTGCAATACGTATATAATCATGGGAATCGCAATACATATCGTATCGGCACCTATGCATCTTGATAATATCGTATCGGGAGGTTCCTGGCAATTCCCAGCCAAAGTGTTACAATGGTTTGACCTCTAGAGGGCGTTGTTTTACCCATGTAGGATTATTAAGCAGATTAACCATGATCCATCTCCTTTCTGTTATTACACAGGACAACACCTTGACAACATGCCAGCTGGACCTTTTACTGTGTCCTCTGGTGTGGGAGTTGATGTGATTCACAGGGCTGGTTAATGGTGGTCTGGCATGTGATGTTACCCTGCAGGTGGCTCATCTGTTAGGTTATGTTGTGTTGTGTGTCAGGACTCTGTGTCTGCATTTTCCTCTGTGTGTGTGTGTGTGCGTGTGTGTGTGCGTGCGTGCGTGCGCTTGCGTGTAATAGATGGTTAACCTCTGGAGTTCTCTTGTCAGCAGTGTTAGACAGAGGAAGGCTCGGCAGTGTTAGACAGAGGACGGCTCAGCAGTGTTAGACAGAGGAAGGCTCGGCAGTGTTAGACAGAGGACGGCTCAGCAGTGTTAGACAGAGGAAGGCTCAGCAGTGTTAGACAGAGGAAGGCTCAGCAGTGTTAGACAGAGGAAGGCTCAGCAGTGCTAGACAGAGGAAGGCTCAGCAGTGTTAGACAGAGGAAGGCTCAGCAGTGCTAGACAGAGGAAGGCTCAGCAGTGTTAGACAGAGGAAGGCTCAGCAGTGTTAGACAGAGGAAGGCTCAGGAAGCAGTGGTAGTGAAAGGTGTTCTATGTGGACAGAGTCTCTGTCTGTCCTCTCTTATATGACTGACTCTTTATACTGTGTATTTGTGCTGTGGAAGTGTCTTCCTCCTTCCTGCAGCATCTCTGTGTGTTTGTTGTTTAGTGTTTTTGTGCTCTGTTTCCTGATCTGTGTGTGTTTAATTCTGTGTGTTCAGGTGGTATCATTTCCAGTCAGTGAGAGTTATGGTGGTCTTTCCCCTCACATCTGCAATGTGTGTATGTCATGATGGTGGTGACACACTCATAGACCCCCTTCCCCCTCTACACACACTTTTTCTCTATCTCTCTCTCTTTATACTCTCTCTCTCTCGGTCTCTGTCTCTCTCTCTCCCCCCTCTCTCTCTCTCTCTCTCTCTATCTCTCTCCCGCTTGCTCTCTCCCTCTCTCTAGCATTTTTTCTCTCTCACTCTCTCTCTTTCTCTCTCTTTCTCTCTCGCTCTTGCTCTCGCTCTCTCAATTCAATTTAAGGGCTTTATTGGCATGGGAAACATATGTTAACATTGCCTAAGCAAGTGAAGTAGATAATAAACTAAAGTGAAATTAACAATAAAAATTAACAGTCACTTTACTCTCACAGTAGTTCCAAAAGAATAAAGACATTTCAAATGTCACATGTATTTACAATGGTGTTTGTTCTTCACTGGTTCACCTTTTCGTGTGGCAACAGGTCACAAATCTTGCTGCTGTGATGGCACACTGTGGTATTTCACCCAGTAGATATGGCAGTTTATCAAAATTGGGTTTGTTTTCAAATCCTTTGTGGGTCTGTGTAATCTGAGGGAAATATGTGTCTCTAATATGGTCATACATTTGGCAGGAGTTTAGGAAGTGAAGCTCAGTTTCTTCTCTTGAGAGCCATGTCTGCCTTTCTCAATAGCAAGGCTATGCTCACTGAGTCTGTACATAGTCAAAGCATTCCTTAAGTTTGGGTCAGTCACAGTGGTCAGGTATTCTGCCACTGTGTACTCTCTGTTTAGGGCCAAATAGCATTATAGTATACTCTGTTTTTTTGTAAATTCTTTCCAATGTGTCAAGTAATTGTCTTTTTGTTTTCTCGTGATTTGGTTGCGTCTAATTGTGTTGCTGTCCTGGGGCTCTGTGGGGTGTGTTTGTGTTTGTGAACAGAGTCCCAGGACCAGCTTGCTTAGGGGGCTCTTCTCCATGTTCATCTTAATGTAGGTGATGGCTTTGTTATGGAAGGTTTGTGAATCGCTTCCTTTTAGGTGGTTGTAGAATTTAACGTCTCTTTTCTGGATTTTGATCATTAGCGGGTATCGGCCTAATTCTCTGCATGCATTATTTGGTGTTTTACGTTGAACACAGAGGATATTTTTGCAGAATTCTGCTTAGAGTCTTAATTTAGTGTTTGTCACATTTGGTTAATTATTGGTGAGCAGACCCCAGACCTTTATTTGTTGTTGCCAGATCCTACTTGGTGTGTCGAATTTTATGTTCCTTTTGATGGCATAGAATCTTGCCTTGTCTCTCAGCTCATTCACAGCTTTGTGGAAGTTACCTGTGGTGCTGATGTTTAGGCCGAGGGAAGTATACTTTTTTGAGTGCTCTAGGGCAACGATGTCTAGATGGAATTTGTATTTGTGGTCCTGGCAACTGGACCTTTTTTGGAACACCATTATTTTGGTCTTACTGAGATTTGCTGTCAGGGCCCAGGTCTGACAGAATCTGTGCAGAAGATCTAGGTGCTGCTGTAGGCCCTCCTTTGTTGGGGACAGAAGCACCAGATCATCAGCAAACAGTAGACATTTGACTTCAGATTCTAGGTGCTGCAGACAGTTCTAGTGCCCGCGCCAATTAGTTGATATATATGTTGAAGAGGGTGGGGCTTAAGCTGCATCCCTGTCTCACCCCACAGCCCTGTGGAAAGAAATGTGTATGTTTTTTCCAATTTTAACCGCACACTTGTTGTTTGTGTACATGGATTTCATAATGTTGTATGTTTTTCCCATAAGACCACTTTTCATACATTTGTATAGCAGACTCTCATGACAAATTGAGTCAAAAGCTTTTTTGAAATCAACCAAGCATGAAAAGCCCTCGCCTTTGTTTTGGTTTGTTTGTCAATTAGAGTCTTCAGGGTGAATACGTGGTCTGTCATATGGTAATTTGGTAAAAAGCAAATTTGACATTTGCTCAGTACATTGTTTTCACTGAGAAAATGAACTATGGTTGCTTTTGATGCATATCCCACAGTAGTTATTGGGGTCAAATTTGTCTCCACTTTGTGGATTTGGGTGATCAGTCCTTGGTTCCAAATATTGGGGACAGTGCCAGAGCTATGGATGATGTTAAAGAGTTTAAGTATAGCCAATTGTAATTTGTGGTGTGTATGTTTGATCATTTCATTGAGGACACCATCAACACCACAGGCCTTTCAGGGTTGGAGGGTTTTTATTTTGTTCATTCAATGTAATTGGAGAATCCAGTGGGTTCTGGTAGTCTTTAACAGTTGATTCTAAGATTTGTACTTGATCATGTATATGTTTTTGCTCTATGTTCTTTGTTATGGGGCCAAAATGATTGGAGAAGTGGTTTGCCAATAAATCTCAGTTTTGGATAGATAACTCTTTGTGTTGTTGTTTGTTTGGTGTTTTTCAATTTTCTATGGATTCTTCGATTCTACGGATTCTTCAATTCCATTGAGCTGATTTCTGACGTGCTGTTCCTTCTTTTTCAGTAGTGCATTTCTGTATTGTTTTAGTGATTCACCGTAGTGAAGGCGTAGACTCAGGTTTTCTGGGTCTCCATGTTTTTGGTTGGACAGGTTTCTCAATTTCTTTCTTAGGTTTTTGCATTCTTCATCAAACCATTTGTCATTGTTGTTCATTTTCTTCAGTTTTCTGTTTGACATTTTTAGATTTGATAGGGAAGCTAAAATGTCAAATATGGGTTTTCTACTGTCAGGTTTTCACCTTCACTATTACAGTGGAACATTTTGTCCAGGAAGTTGTCTAAAAGGGTTTGAATATGTTGTCTAATTGTTTTTGGTAGGTTTCCACACTGCTTTCCTTTCGTCTATTGCATTTCTTAATATTATTCAGTTCCTTTGGCTTTGATGCCTCATGATTGAGTATTGCGCTCTTCAAGTAGACTGGGATTTTGCTGTGATCTGATACCACTGTACCAGATACCACTGTACCACTGCCAAGGGCTGAACTGTAGGTGTACCTACCATAGGAGTCCCCTTGACCGCCCCGTAGCACTCACTTCCGTCATCATGAAGTGCTTTGAGAGACTAGTCAAGGATCATATCACCTCCACCCTACCTGACACCCTATACCCATTCCAATTTGCTGACCGCCCCAATAGGTCCACAGACGCAATCGCAACCACACTGCACACTGTCCTAACCCATCTGGACAAGAGTAATACCTATGTGAGAATGCTGTTCATCGACGACAGCTCAGCATTTAACACCATAGTACCCTCCAAACTCGTCATCAAGCTCGAGACCCTGGGTCTCGACCCCGGCCTGTGCAACTGGGTGCTGGACTTCCTGATGGGCCGCCCCCAGGTGGTGAGGGTAGGTAACAACATCTCCACCCTGCTGATCCTCAACACTGGGTCCCCACAAGGGTGCGTTCTGAGCCCTCTCCTGTACTCCCTGTTCACCCACGACTGCGTGGCCACGCACCCCTCCAACTCAATCATCAAGTTTGCGGACGACACTACAGTGGTAGGCTTGATTACCAACAACGAGACGGCCTACAGGGAGGAGGTGAGGGCCCTCGGAGTGTGGTGTCAGGAAAATAACCTCACACTCAACGTCAACAAAACTAAGGAGATGATTGTGGACTTCAGGAAACAGCAGAGGGAGCACCCCCCTATCCACATCGACGGGACAGTAGTGGACAGGGTAGTAAGTTTTAAGTTTTAACTCGTACACATCACGGACGAACTGAATTGGTCTACCCACACAGACAGCGTTGTGAACCTCAGGAGGCTGAAGAAATTTGGCTTGTCACCAAAAACACTCACAAACTTTTACAGATGCATAATCGAGAGCATCCTGTCCGGCTGTATCACCGCCTGGTACGGCAACTGTGAGCCTGGTACGGCAACTGCTCCGCCCTCAACCGTAAGGCTCTCCAGAGGGTAGTGAGGTCTGTACAACTCATCACCGGGGGCAAACTACCTGCCCTCCAGGACACCTACACCACCCGATGTCACAGGAAGGCCATAAAGATCATCAAGGACAACAACCACCCGAGCCACTGCCTGTTCACCCCGCTATCATCCAGAAGGCGAGGTCAGTACAGGTGCATCAAAGCTGGGACCGAGAGACTGAAAAACAGCTTCTATCTCAAGGCCATCAGACTGTTAAACAGCCACCACTAACGTTGAGTGGCTGCTGCCAACATACTGACTCAACTCCAGCCACTTTAATAATGGAAATTGATGTAAAAAATGTATCACTAGCCACTTTATATTATATAATGTTTACATACCCTACATTACTCACCTCATATGTATATACTGTACACTATACCATCTGCTGTATCTTGCCTATGCCGTTCTGTACCATCACTCATTCATATATCTTTATGTACATATTCTTTATCCCCTTAAGGTAGTAGTTTTGGAATTGTTAGGTTAGATTACTTGTTGGTTATTACTGCATTGTCGGAACTAGAAGCACAAGCATTTCGCTACACTCTCATTAACATGTGTATGTGACATTAACATGTGTATGTGACATTAACGTGTATTAACATGTGTATGTGACAAATAAAATTTGATTTGATTTGAGTTGTGCCTAGGAGGGCATATGGGGGAGGGAATGCTGTCACCTCCAGGTAGGTGTTTGTCCCCCTGTGTGCTGAGGGTGTCAAGTTCTTGTCCGGTTCTGGCATTTAGGTCGCCACAGACTAGTACATGACCCTGGGCCTGGAAATGATTGATTTCCCCTCCAGGATAGAGAAGATGTCTTCATTAAAGTGATTCTAGTGGTAGGCAGCACGCAGGAGGACATGTGTCTCAGTTTTTTATTTTTTATTCAACTTTATTTAAGTAGGCAAGTCAGTTAACAACACATTCTTATTTTCAATGACGGCCTAGGAACAGTGCCTTGTTCAGGGGCAGAACGACAGATTTGAGATCATTTCCTTTAGAATTTCTAGCCAGATATAAATTGTTCCTGTTTTGATTAATTTAATAGAGTGAGTTAGGTCTGCTCTATACCAAGTTAGCATAACCCCTGAGTCCCTTCCCTGTTTCACACCTGGTAGTTTGGTGGACGGGGCTTCCAGCTCTCTCTCTCTCTCTCTCTCTCTCTCTCTGTGTGGTGTGTGGCTGTGTGTCATTGTGTGTGACAATACCGTGAGCCAGGCGGTGATGTCACCCTCCATAGGAGGCAGGATCAGGACAGGAACCTCCATCCACTCATCCACATAGCTACCCACACATCCACTTTGTCCATCCTCCTGCTCCCCTTTCTCTCTCCTGGATGCCCCAGGACTCTCCGGTTCCATGCTGCCTTCCTATTATTCCCCTGTTTCTCCTCTTCTCCTCCTTTCTGCCCTGATTCCTCCTCCTCCTTTCTGCCCTGATTCTTCCTGTTTATCCTGGCCTGTAAAGCTCCCCTGAGGTTGTGAGTCGCTCTGTGTCTTAAAACCACCACAACCTATTGGGATGCTGTGTTCCCTCCAACAGCCCAACATGACTCACCCACTCATCCCCGGCTGTCTCCATTAGCTGTCCAACAGCTCCAGTGTGTGTCCCGGTTGGTGAGGGCCTGAGCCTCTAATCGGCTGTTTATGAATGAACAATGTGTTTTAAACATTGGCAGCCATTTTGGTGTTTAATCAAATAGGCCCAGTGTGTAAATCAAACTGCTGGGAGGTTCTGTGGATATGTTCCCTCCTGTCTACCAACTCTGTGCATATAATGCTGTCAATAAGACTACTTTTGACCAGAGCACTATGAGCCCTGCTCAGAAGTAGTGCACTATAAAGGGAATGGGTTTCCATTCAGGATGCACCTGTGAAGGAGATACGTTTCTGGTCTCATTCACAAAGATACAGCGTTCACTTGGCTTGACCATAAATGGAGGGAAGAGAAACATGAAGACATGGAGAGGAGAGGAGAGGAGAGGAGAGGAGAGGAGAGGAGAGGAGAGGAGAGGAGAGGGAGAGAGCTTTGCTGTCAGACTGGAATTCAATCAATGTTCATTAAGGCACTCAAGACTCAATCGTGCGTGTGTGTGTGTGTGGGGGGATCACATAGCTGCAGAGGAAGATGTGTAATCAAAAATGATGAACAATCCAGGTGAGAGGACAGTGGGTGGAAACCAACTGTTCCCCTGGGATTTCACTCTGCACATTTTCTATAATTGTCTAAAAATATCAAATGTTTGTGTGTCCTTGTTTTTCAGAGAAAGAGTGTGTGAGACTGAGACAATCTGTTTTTGTTTTTGTACGCAAATATGTGTTTATATGCGTTGAGTGCGTTGGTAAATGTGTGTGTTCAGTGAGTGACAGGCCCCAGTCACTGCTGGACACAGTGTTCCATGCTCCAGTGTGTCCATGCAGCCCAGCGTTAGCCCACACACAGGAACACACAACATGAACACACTCATTTAGCCGTCATTATCCTAGCATAGAACTGAATAGCCCTGCACTCAGCCCATCCTGTAGCTATCTGTTGTATACATTCCTGTGTTGTGTTTGGTCTATTCTACTGTGATGAGTTCCAGCAGACTATGTATAGCATGTCTTTCAGTGCCTTCCATTACTCTTCTCATGCAGTTCCTCTTCACTCTCTCTCTCTTCCCATGCATACCCTCCGTGTTCCCTCTCTCCGTGTTCCCTCTTTCTTTCCCTCCTCTCCTTTCTCTCTTTCCCTCCCTCCCTCTTCTATTCTCTTCTCCCTACTTCTTTTCTTATACCTTCTCTCCCTCTTTCCCTTCCTCGTCCCTCTTTCCCTTTATTCCTTTTCTCCTTTCTTATCTTGACATACCTCCCTCCCTTCCTTTCTCCCTCCTCCCTCTTTCCCTTCCTCTTCCCTCCATTCCCAGCAGTGTTTCTGAGCTCTGACTAGGACAGTTTAACTAAGCTGTGTGTTTACAGAGCTGGAAGTGTTGCGTCAGTCAAATGTCAACTAGAGTTATCTCCACTCTGCTCCCCGCTACTCCACACTGCTCCACTCTGCTCCACTCTTTTCCCCGCTGCTCCACTCTGCTCCACTCTTTTCCCCACTGCTCCACTCTGCTCCACTCTTTTCCCCACTGCTCCACTCTGCTCCACTCTTTTCCCCACTGCTCCACTCTGCTCCACTCTTTTCCCCGCTGCTCCACTCTGCTCCACTCTTTTCCCCACTGCTCCACTCTGCTCCACTCTTTTCCCCGCTGCTCCACTCTGCTCCACTCTTTTCCCCACTGCTCCACTCTGCTCCACTCTTTTCCCCACTGCTCCGCGCTGCTCCACTCTTTTCCACGCTGCTCCACTCTGCTCCACTCTTTTCCCCACTGCTCCACTCTGCTCCACTCTTTTCCCCACTGCTCCACTCTTTTCTACTCTTTTCCCCACTGCTCCACGCTGCTCCACTCTGCTCAACTCTTTTCCCTGCTGCTCCACTCTGCTCCATGCTGCTCCACTCTGCTCCCCACTGCTCCCCGCTACTCCACACTGCTCCACTCTGCTCCACTCTTTTCCCCACTGCTCCACTCTGCTCCACTCTTTTCCCCACTGCTCCACTCTGCTCCACTCTTTCCCCACTGCTCCACGCTGCTCCACTCTTTTCCACGCTGCTCCACTCTGTTCCACTCTTTTCCCCACTGCTCCACTCTTTTCCCCACTGCTCCACTCTTTTCTACTCTTTTCCCCACTGCTCCACGCTGCTCCACTCTGCTCAACTCTTTTCCCTGCTGCTCCACTCTGCTCCATGCTGCTCCACTCTGCTCCCCACTGCTCCACTCTGCTCCACGCTGTTCCACTCTTTTCCCCGCTGCTCCACTCTACTCCCTGCTGCTCCACTCTGCTCCACGCTGCTCCACTCTGCTCCCCGCTGGTCCTCTGCTCCACGCTGTTCCACTCTTTTCCACGCTGCTCCACTCTGCTCCACGCTGTTCCACTCTTTTCCCCGCTGCTCCACTCTGCTCCACTCTACTCCCCGCTGCTCCACTCTGCTCCACTCTACTCCCCGCTGCTCCACTCTGCTCCACGCTGCTCCACTTTGCTCCACTCTGCTCCACTCTACTCCCCGCTGCTCCACTCTGCTCCACTCTACTCCCCGCTGCTCCACTCTACTCCCTGCTGTTCCACTTTGCTCCCCGCTGCTCCACTCTGCTCCACGCTGCTCCACTCTACTCCCCGCTGCTCCACTCTACTCCCCGCTGTTCCACTTTGCTCCCCGCTGCTCCACTCTACTCCACGCTGCTCCACTCTACTCCCCGCTGCTCCACTCTACTCCCTGCTGTTCCACTTTGCTCCCCGCTGCTCCACTCTGCTCCACGCTACTCCACTCTACTCCCCGCTGCTCCACTCTACTCCCCGCTGTTCCACTTTGCTCCCCGCTGCTCCACTCTACTCCACGCTGCTCCACTCTACTCCCCGCTGTTCCACTTTGCTCCCCGCTGCTCCACTCTACTCCACACTGCTCCACTCTACTCCCCGCTGTTCCACTTTGCTCCCCGCTGCTCCACTCTACTCCACGCTGGTCCACTCTACTCCCCGCTGCTCCACTCTACTCCCTGCTGTTCCACTTTGCTCCCCGCTGCTCCACTCTACTCCCCGCTGTTCCACTTTGCTCCCCGCTGCTCCACTCTACTCCACGCTGCTCCACTCTACTCCCCGCTGTTCCACTCTGCTCCACGCTGCTCCACTCTACTCCCCGCTGTTCCACTTTGCTCCCCGCTGCTCCACTCTACTCCCCGCTGTTCCACTTTGCTCCCCGCTGCTCCACTCTACTCCACGCTGCTCCACTCTACTCCCCGCTGCTACATGCTGCTACACTTTACTTCAACTGCTTCCCAATATCCAGCAGCAGCCTCCGGGTCCACCCACAGTACTGTATATACCTTATATACTATATATACCTTATATACTGTATATACCTTATATACTATATACACCTTATATACCATATAAACCTTATATACCATATAAACCTTATATACTATATATACCTTATATACCATATAAACCTTATATACCATATAAACCTTATATACCATATAAACCTTATATACTATATATACCTTATATACCATATAAACCTTATATACCATATAAACCTTATATACTGTATATACCTTATATACTGTATATACCTTATATACTATATATACCTTATATACCTTATATACTATATATACCGTATATACTATATATACTATATATACCTTATATACTATATATACCTTATATACTATATATACCTTATATACTGTATATACCTTATATATACATATATACCGTATATACCTTATACTGTATACCTTAAATACCTCCTACTGTATATATCTTATATACTGTATGCTGTATACCTTATATACTATATATACCTTATATACTATATATACCTTATATACTATATATACCTTATATACCATATAAACCTTATATACCTTATACTGTGTACCTTAAATACCTCCTACTGTATATACCTTATATACCGTATACTGTATACCTTATATACACTACCTTTCAAAAGTTTGGGGTCACTTAGGAATGTTTTTGAAAAAAAGCTAACATTTTTGTCCATTAAAATAACATCAGAAATACAGTGTAGACATTGTTAATGTTGTAAATGACTATTGTAGCTGGAAATGGCTGATTTTTTTTATGGAATATCTACATTATCAGCAACAGTCACTCCTGTGTTCCAATGGCACGTTGTGTTAGCTAATCCAAGTTTATCATTTTAAAAGGCTAGTTGATCATTAGAAAACCCTTTTGCAATTATGTTAGCACAGATGGAAACTGTTGTTCTGATTAAAGAAGCAATAAAACTGGCCTTCTAGTTGAGTATCTGGAGCAGCAGCATTTGTGGGTTTGATTACAGGCTCAAAATGGTCTTTCTTCTGAAACTCGTCAGTCTATTCTTGTTCTGAGAAATGAAGGCTATTCTATGCGAGAAATTGCCAAGAAACTGTGCTCAGTGGGCTGATACACTATCTCACAGGAAGAACCATTTCCATTTCTTCATGACCAGGGTGTGAGGAGTGCCTACTGGAGGCAGAGAAGTCAGGCGCAGGAGAGCAGACAATAGATACAATGGGACAGAACCCCTTGGTGCGCCAGACATAACGTGCACATACACTTACATTAAACAATTCCAGACAAGGACATGTGGGGAACAGAGGGTTAAATACACAACATGTAATTATGGAATTGGAACCAGGTGTGTGGGAAGACAAGACAAAACAAATGGAAAATGAAAGGTGGATCGGCGATGGCTAGAATGCCGGCGATGCCGACCGCCGAATGCCGCACGAACAAGGAGAGGGACTGACTTCGGTGGAAGTCGTGACACAGGGCCTGTATTCATAAGATGTCTCTGGCATTTTTCCTATTTTCCTTGAATGGTATCATTTCATTTACACAACAACTATCCCTAACCCTATCACTTCAAAGATGCAAATATTTTTTCTTTTGAAACAAACAAGCAATAAGACCAAAAAAAACAGAAAACTTGAGCTTGCATAACTATTCACCCCCCCCCCCCCCAAAGTCAAAACTTTGTGGAGACACCTTTTGCAGCAAATACAGCTGCAAGTCTTTCTGGGTATGTCTCTATAAGCTTGGCACATCTAGCCACTGAGATATTTGCCCATTCTTCAAGGCAAAACTGCTCCAGCTCCTTCAAGTTGGATGGGTTCCGCTGGTGTACAGCAATCTTTAAGTCATTCCACAGATTCTCAATTGGATTGAGGTCTGGGCTTTGACTAGGCCATTCCAAGACATTTAAATGTTTCCCCTTAAACCACTCAAGTGTTGCTTTAGCAGTATGCTTAGGGTCATTGTCCTGCTGGAAGGTCCTAGTCTCAAATCTGTGGAAGACTGAAACAGGTTTCCCTCAATACTTTCCCTGTATTTAGCGCCATCCATCATTTCTTCATTTCTGACCAGTTTCCCATTCCCTGCAGATGACAAACATCCCCACAGCATGATGCTGCCACCACCATGTTTCACTGTGGGGATGATGTCTCGGGGTGATGAGAGATGTTGGCCAAAAAGCTCAATTTTAGTCTCGTCTGAGTACCTTCTTCCATACAGTGGGGCAAAAAAGTATTTAGTCAGCCACCAATTGTACAAGTTATCCCACTTAAAAAGATGAGAGAGGCCTGTAATTTTCATCATAGGCACACTTCAACTATGACACTCCCTCTCTGCTCTAACCTGTCCTCTCTCTCCCTCTCCTCCTCTCTGCTCTAATCTGTCCTCTGTCCCTCTCCTCCTCTCTGCTCTAACCTGTCCTCTCTCCCCTCTCCCTCTCCTCCTCTCTGCTCTAATCTGTCCTCTGTCCCTCTCCTCCTCTCTGCT
>NC_143034.1:67188870-67206370 GCF_057628025.1 Oncorhynchus mykiss | reverse complement strand
GAGAGAGACATACGCCCAGGTAGTGTGCGGGCAAACAGTCCCAACCCCCACTCTCACACTCGCCCAAGCCAATGGCATGTACCAGATGCTCAGCAGGCTCTGCTCACACTTACTGGCCTGAGGCCAAACCACGACCAACAACATTGGACACTCTATGGAACAAAAAGCCTTCACTATATTATCCTGGAATATCCAAGGCCTGAGGTCATCTGCCTTTGGCCTAAAGAGCAGAAACCCGGACTTCACCAAAGAAATCGGTAATACAGACATTGTCATCCTGCAAGAAACCTGGTATAGAGGAGACGGACCCACTGGTTGCCCTCTAGGTTACAGAGAGCTGGTAGTCCCATCCACCAAACTACCAGGTGTGAAACAGGGAAGGGACTCAGGGGGTATGCTAATTTGGTATAGAGCAGACCTAACTCACTCCATTAAATTAATCAAAACAGGAACATTCTACATTTGGCTAGAAATTCAAAAGGAAATTATCCTAACAGAGAAAAATGTCCTCCTGTGTGCTACCTATATCCCCCCACTAGAATCCCCATATTTTAATGAAGACAGCTTCTCCATCCTGGAGGGGGAAATCAATCATTTCCAGGCCCAGGGACATGTACTAGTCTGTGGCGACCTAAATGCCAGAACCGGACAAGAACCTGACACCCTCAGCACACAGGGGGACAAACACCTGCCTGGAGGTGACAGCATTCCCTCCCACATATGCCCCCCTAGGCACAACTATGACAACATAACCAACAAAAACGGGTCACAACTCCTGCAGCTCTGTCGCACGCTGGGTATGTACATAGTCAACGGTAGGCTTCGAGGGGACTCCTATGGTAGGTACACCTATAGCTCATCTCTTGGCAGTAGTACTGTAGACTACTTTATCACTGACCTCAACCCAGAGTCTCTCAGAGCGTTCACAGTCAGCCCACTGACACCCCTATCAGACCACAGCAAAATCACAGTCTACTTAAACAGAGCAATGCTCAATCATGAGGCATCAAAGCCAAAGGAACTGAGTAACATTAAGAAATGCTATAGATGGAAGGAATGCAGTTTGGAAACCTACCAAAAAACAATTAGGCAACAACAAATTCAATCCCTTTTAGACAATTTCCTGGGTAAAATGTTCCACTGTAATAGTGAAGGTGTAAACTTGGCAGTAGAAAATATTAACAGTATATTTGACCTCTCAGCTTCCATATCAAAACTAAAAATCTCAAATAGAAAACCGAAGAAAATTAACAATAATGACAAATGGTTTGATGAAGAATGCAAAAATCTAAGAAAGAAATTGAGAAACCTGTCCAACCAAAAACATAGAGACCCGGAAAACCTGAGTCTACGCCTTCACTATGGTGAATCACTAAAACAATACAGAAATACACTACGGAAAAAGAAGGAACAGCATGTCAGAAATCAGCTCAATGCAATTGAAGAATCCATAGACTCAAACCACTTCTGGGAAAATTGGAAAACACTAAACAAACAACAACACGAGGAATTATCTATCCAAAATGGAGATGTATGGGTAAACCACTTCTCCAATCTTTTTGGCTC
This sequence comes from Oncorhynchus mykiss, assembly GCF_057628025.1. Taxonomy (NCBI): domain Eukaryota; kingdom Metazoa; phylum Chordata; class Actinopteri; order Salmoniformes; family Salmonidae; genus Oncorhynchus; species Oncorhynchus mykiss. The sequence continues at coordinate 67,204,804 of NC_143034.1, read as the reverse complement.
TATAACAAAGAATAAAGAGCAAAAACATATACATGATCAAATACAGATCTTAGAATCATATATTAAAGACTACCAGAACCCACTGGATTCTCCAATTACATTGAATGAGTTACAGGACAAAATAAAAACCCTCCAACCCAAAAAGGCCTGTGGTGTTGATGGTATCCTCAATGAAATGATCAAATATACAGACAACAAATTCCAATTGGCTATACTAAAACTCTTTAACATCATACTTAGCTCTGGCATCTTCCCCAATATTTGGAACCAAGGACTGATCACCCCAATCCACAAAAGTGGAGACAAATTTGACCCCAATAACTACCGTGGAATATGTGTCAACAGTAACCTTGGGAAAATCCTCTGCATTATTATTAACAGCAGACTCGTACATTTCCTCAATGAAAACAATGTACTGAGCAAATGTCAAATTGGCTTTTTACCAAATTACCGTACAACAGACCATGTATTCACCCTGCACACCCTAATTGACAACCAAACAAACCAAAACAAAGGCAAAGTCTTCTCATGCTTTGTTGATTTCAAAAAAGCATTCGACTCAATCTGGCATGAGGGTCTGCTATACAAACTGATGGAAAGTGGTGTTGGGGGTAAAACATACGACATTATAAAATCCATGTACACAAACAACAAGTGTGCGGTTAAAATTGGCAAAAAACACACACATTTCTTCACACAGGGTCGTGGGGTTAGACAGGGATGCAGCTTAAGCCCCACCCTCTTCAACATATATATCAACGAATTGGCGCGGGCACTAGAAAAGTCTGCAGCACCCGGCCTCCCCCTGCTAGAATCCGAAGTCAATTGTCTGCTGTTTGCCGATGATCTGGTGCTTCTGTCACCAACCAAGGAGGGCCTACAGCAGCACCTAGATCTTATGCACAGATTCTGTCAGACCTGGGCCCTGACAGCAAATCTCAGTAAGACCAAAATAATGGTGTTCCAAAAAAGGTCCAGTCACCAGGTCCACAAATACAAATTCCATCTAGACACTGTTGCCCTAGAGCACACAAAAAACTATACATACCTTGGCCTAAACATCAGCGCCACAGGTAACTTCCACAAAGCTGTGAACGATCTGAGAGAGAAGGCAAGAAGGGCATTCTATGCCATCAAAAGAAACATAAATTTCAACATACCAATTAGGATTTGCCAAAAATACTTGAATCAGTCATAGAACCCATTGCCCTTTAAGGTTGTGAGGTCTGGGGTCCGCTCACCAACCAAGACTTCACAAAATGGGACAAACACCAAATTGAGACTCTGCACGCAGAATTCTGCAAAAATATCCTCCGTGTACAACGTAGAACACCAAATAATGCATGCAGAGCAGAATTAGGCCGATACCCACTAATTATCAAAATCCAGAAAAGAGCCGTTAAATTCTACAACCACCTAAAAGGAAGCGATTCACAAACCTTCCATAACAAAGCCATCACCTACAGAGAGATGAACCTGGAGAAGAGTCCCCTAAGCAAGCTGGTCCTGGGGCTCTGTTCACAAACACAAACACACCCTACAGAGCCCCAGGACAACAGCACAATTAGACCCAACCAAATCATGAGAAAACAAAAAGATAATTACTTGACACATTGGAAAGAATTAACAAAAAAACAAAGCAAACTAGAATGCTATTTGGCCCTAAACAGAGAGTACACAGTGGCAGAATACCTGACCACTGTGACTGACCCAAAATTAAGGAAAGCTTTGACTATGTACAGACTCAGTGAGCATAGCCTTGCTATTGAGAAAGGCCGCCGTAGGCAGACATGGCTCTCAAGAGAAGACAGGCTATGTGCTCACTGCCCACAAAATGAGGTGGAAACTGAGCTGCACTTCCTAACCTCCTGCCCAATGTATGACCATATTAGAGAGACAAATTTCCCTCAGATTACACAGATCCACAAAGAATTCGAAAACAAATCCAATTTTGAAAAACTCCCATATCTACTGGGTGAAATTCCACAGTGTGCCATCACAGCAGCAAGATTTGTGACCTGTTGCCACGAGAAAAGGGCAACCAGTGAAGAACACACACCATTGTAAATACAACCCATATTTATGCTTATTTATTTTATCTTGTGTCCTTTAACCATTTGTACATTGTTAAAACACTGTATATTTATATATAATATGACATTTGTAATGTCTTTACTGTTTTGAAACTTCTGTATGTGTAATGTTTACTGTTAATTTTTGTTGTTTTTCACTTTATATATTCACTTTGTATGTTGTCTACCTCACTTGCTTTGGCAATGTTAACACATGTTTCCCATGCCAATAAAGCCCTTGAATTGAATTGAATTGAGAGAGAGGGAGGAATGGAGATACAGAGATACAGAGAGAGAGAGGGAGGGATGGAGAGACAGAGATACAGAGAGAGAGAGGGAGGGATGGAGAGACAGAGATACAGAGAGAGAGGGGGAGGGATGGAGAGACAGAGATACAGAGAGAGAGAGGATGGAGAGACAGAGAGAGAGATACAACTATGTTTTTTAGAATTTATTTTAGAAAGAGAGAAGACTGGAGAAGAGCAAGAAAGTGTGAGACAGGACATTAGACAAGAGATATAAAGAAGATATTAACAAGAGAGGGAAATAAATTATAAACAGATTGAAAAAGTGCAAAACAGAAATATACAGTGTAAACATATGGTTCCCATGCCAATAAAGCCCTTGAATTGAATTGAGATAGAGAGAGAGAGAGAGAGAGAGAGAGAGAGAGAGAGAGAGAGAGAGAGAGAGAGAGTGACAGTGAAAAGAGAGGGAGAATGAATACACAGGATAAGACAGGACATGTTAACTTGGTGACATCATGTGTTAGTCAGATGTTGTGTCTGTCTGTTGTGGGATCCCCAGGCAGAGACAGCCCACTAAAACAACCTTGTCACGCTCTCTACTCTCTCTACTCTGTCTGCTCTCTCTACTCTCTCTGCTCTCTCTACTCTCCCTGCTCTCTCTACTCTCTCTGCTCTCTCTACTCTCTCTGCTCTCTGCTCTATACTCTCTCTACTCTCTCTGCTCTCTCTACTCTCCCTGCTCTCTCTACTCTCCCTGCTCTCTCTACTCTCTCTGCTCTCTCTACTCTCTCTACTCTCTCTGGTCTCTATGTTCTCTCTACTCTCTCTACTCTCTCTGCTCTCTCTACTCTCTCTACTCCCTATGTTCTCTCTACTCCCTCTGCTCTCTCTACTCTCTCTACTCCCTCTGTTCTCTCTGTTCTCTCTACTCTCTCTGGTCTCTATGTTCTCTCTACTCTCTCTGGTCTCTCTGTTCTCTCTGGTCTCTCTGTTCTCTCTTCTCTCTCTACTCTCTGCTCTCTACTCTCTCTGGTCTCTATGTTCTCTCTACTCTCTCTACTCTTTCTGTTCTCTCTACTCTCTCTGTTCTCTCTGTTCTCTCTACTCTCTCTGGTCTCTCTGTTCTCTCTGGTCTCACTGTTGTCTCTACTCTTTCTGTTCTCTCTACTCTCTCTGTTCTCTCTACTCTCTCTACTCTTTCTGTTCTCTCTACTCTCTCTGTTCTCTCTGTTCTCTCTACTCTCTCTGGTCTCTCTGTTCTCTCTGTTCTCTCTGTTCTCTCTACTCTACTCTTTCTGTTCTCTCTACTCTCTCTGTCCAGATCACATCTTGACCAGATCACATCCTGTACAGGTCACATCCTGACCAGATCACATCCTGACCAGATCACATCCTGACCAGATCACATCTTGACCAGATCACATCCTGACCAGATCACATCCTGTACAGGTCACATCCTGACCAGATCACATCCTGACCAGATCACATCCTGACCAGATCACATCTTGACCAGATCACATCCTGTACATGTCACATCCTGACCAGATCACATCCTGTACAGGTCACATCTTGACCAGATCACATCCTGTACAGGTCACATCCTGACCAGATCACATCCTGACCAGATCACATCCTGTACAGGTCACATCCTGACCAGATCACATCCTGACCAGATCACATCTTGACCAGATCACATCCTGTACATGTCACATCCTGACCAGATCACATCCTGTACAGGTCACATCTTGACCAGATCACATCCTGTACAGGTCACATCCTGACCAGATCACATCCTGACCAGATCACATCCTGTACAGGTCACATCCTGACCAGATCACATCCTGACCAGGTCACATCTTGACCAGATCACATCCTGACCAGATCACATCCTGACCAGATCACATCTTGACCAGATCACATCCTGTACAGGTCACATCCTGACCAGATCACATCCTGACCAGGTCACATCCTGACCAGATCACATCTTGACCAGATCACATCCTGACCAGGTCACATCCTGACCAGATCACATCCTGACCAGGTCACATCCTGACCAGATCACATCTTGACCAGATCACATCCTGTACAGGTCACATCCTGACCATGTCACATCCTGACCAGATCACATCCTGACCAGGTCACATCCTGACCAGATCACATCTTGACCAGATCACATCCTGTACAGGTCACATCCTGACCAGATCACATCCTGTACAGGTCACATCCTGACCAGGTCACATCCTGACCATGTCACATCCTGACCAGATCACATCCTGACCAGGTCACATCCTGACCAGATCACATCCTGACCAGGTCACATCCTGACCAGATCACATCCTGTACAGGTCACATCCTGACCATGTCACATCCTGACCAGATCACATCCTGACCAGGTCACATCCTGACCAGATCACATCCTGACCAGGTCACATCCTGACCAGATCACATCTTGACCAGATCACATCCTGTACAGGTCACATCCTGACCAGATCACATCCTGTACAGGTCACATCCTGACCAGGTCACATCCTGTACAGGTCACATCCTGACCAGGTCACATGCTGACCATGTCACATCTTGACCAGATCACATCTTGACCAGATCACATCCTGACCAGGTCACATGCTGACCATGTCACATCTTGACCAGATCACATCTTGACCAGATCACATCCTGACCATGTCACATCCTGACCAGATCACATCTTGACCAGATCACATCCTGACCATGTCACATCTTGACCAGATCACATCTTGACCAGATCACATCCTGACCATGTCACAACCTGACCAGATCACATCCTGACCATGTCACATCCTGACCATGTCACATCCTGACCATGTCACATCCTGACCATGTCACATCCTGACCAGGTCACATCCTGACCATGTCACATCCTGACCAGGTCACATGCTGACCATGTCACATCTTGACCAGATCACATCTTGACCAGATCACATCCTGACCATGTCACATCCTGACCATGTCACATCCTGACCAGATCACATCTTGACCAGATCACATCCTGTACAGGTCACATCCTGACCAGGTCACATGCTGACCATGTCACATCTTGACCAGATCACATCCTGACCATGTCACATCCTGACCATGTCACATCCTGACCATGTCACATCCTGACCAGGTCACATCCTGACCAGGTCACATCTTGACCAGATCACATCCTGACCATGTCACATCCTGACCATGTCACATCCTGACCAGATCACATCTTGACCAGATCACATCCTGTACAGGTCACATCCTGACCAGGTCACATGCTGACCATGTCACATCTTGACCAGATCACATCCTGACCATGTCACATCCTGACCATGTCACATCCTGACCATGTCACATCCTGACCAGGTCACATCCTGACCAGGTCACATCTAAGCAGGAAAGTAATATGCATTAGTCACTGCATACTCCTCTGAGAAGGCTAACTGAGAAGGCTAATGGATAATGCTATGTAGACCATCTGAAGAGACTCAGTTGGGCCTATTTGAATGGTAATTGTGAGTGTTCCAGTAGCAGTAGTCAGAGCAGAGGAATGGGCTGTCAGGGCCTCTGCCCACATCATTATCCTCTTTGTCCTTAGGGGAATAGTCAGCCCCATGGAGAGCAGTGGGAGAGGTCGTAAATACTATTTAATCGTCCAGTCAGTGTGTGTACGTGTACATGCGTGTGTGTGTGTGAGTGCATGTGTATGTTTACTGTGTGTGTGTATGAGATAGAGAAAGTGGGCTTCATTAAGTGTGAGGAGTGGAGGACAGTGGGAGCTGTAACCCTCCTCAGCTGTCTGCTATTCAGCAGCATTGTAACCCTCCTCAGCTGTCTGCTATTCAGCAGCATTGTAACCCTCCTCAGCTGTCTGCTATTCAGCAGTATTGTAACCCTCCTCAGCTGTCTGCTATTCAGCAGCATTGTAACCCTCCTCAGCTGTCTGCTATTCAGCAGTATTGTAACCCTCCTCAACTTTCTGCTATTCAGCAGCATTGTAACCCTCCTCAGCTGTCTGCTATTCAGCAGTATTGTAACCCTCCTCAGCTGGCTGCCTCTCCACAAGCATGTCTTCTCAATGGAATTCTCTCTCTCTCTCTGTCTATCTCTCTACCTCTCTCTCTACCTCTCTACCTCTCTCTCTCTGTCTCTCTATCTCTCTCTCTACCTCTCTACCTCTCTCTACCTTTCTCTCTCTACCTCTACCTCTCTCTCTCTGTCTCTCTATCTCTCTCTCTACCTCTCTACCTCTCTCTACCTTTCTCTCTCTCTCTCTCCCTCCCTCCCTCTCCCTCCCTCCCTCTCCCTCTCCCTCCCTCTCTCTCTCTCTCTCTCTCTCTACCTCTCTCTCTCTCTCTCTACCTCTCTCTCTCTCTCTCTCTCTAGCTCTCTCTCTCTCTCTCTACCTCTCTCTCTCTACCTCTCTCTCGCTACCGCTCTCTCTCTCTCTACCTCTCTCTCGCTACCACTCTCTCTCTCTCTTTCTCTCTCTACCTCTCTCTCTCTACCTCTCACTCTCTCTACCTCTCTCTACCTCTCTCTCTCTACCTCTTTCTCTCTCTACCTCTCTCTCTCGCTACCTCTCTCTCTACCTCTTTCTCTCTCTCTCTCTCTCTCTCTCTCTCTCTCTCTCTCTCTCTACCTCTCTCTCTCTCTGTTGGTTGTCAGGGTCCAAGGTAGTCCAGGTTGGTGGGTCCCACCCATGTAAGCCAGTTAGTTAGAAAAGCCGTCTGGCAGCATTGACTGTTGGTCTGGCTGATATAGTGGTGATTCTGCAGTGTTACTATAGTTATTATCAGTGGTACAGCTCCAATGGGGAACAAAGCTGTTGGTTTCTATATCTTTATGACTTTGCCCTTTGGCTCAGTTATATCACCCTGGTTTATCACCCTTGTTTGTTATGCAAGATGAAACCGGGTGGATACCCACTTGAACCATATGAGCAGTGTGTACTGTTACTGGCAGTGCACTGAAGCAAGACAGTATTAGTGGTGTTGTGGCTTAGGGTGTGTTGATGTGTCTGTGTATGCAGAACCTCAGCCCTACATGCTCAGTCCAGACCCCTCACCTCCTCTCCCCCCACTTTCTCTACTCAGGTGGTTTGTCCCTGGCTGACTGTGTTTAAATATCTCCCCTGGCCTGTCTATCTGCAGCAGATCACACAGGTCAACACACCGCCCGCACGCTCCTCAGGTGCTCCAGTCTGCCACACACACTCCCCCATCCTGTCTAACCCTCCTCTCTAACTCTCCTTTCTAAAACTCCTCTCTAACCCCCTCTCTAAAACTCCTCTCTAACCCTCCTCTCTAACCTTCCTCTCTAACCCTCCACTCTAACCCTCCACTCTAACCCTCCAGTCTGCCACACACACCCCCCCATACTCTCTAACTCTCCTCTCTAACCTCCTCTCTAACCTCCTCTCTAACTCTCCTCTCTAACCTCCTCTCTAACCCTCCTCTCTAACCCTCCTCTCTAACCCCCCTCTCTAAAACTCCTCTCTAACCCTCCTCTCTAACCCCCTCTCTAAAACTCCTCTCTAACCCTCCTCTCTAACCCCTCCTTTGCCATTTTTTTCAGTATTACTTTAGTGTCCTCCTCTCTAACCCTCCTCTCTAAAACTCCTCTCTAACCCTCCTCTCTAACCCCCCCTCTAAAACTCCTCTCCAACCCTCCACTCTAACCCCTCCTTTGCCATTTTTTGTTCAATATTACTTTAGTGTCCTCCTCTCTAACACCCCTCTCTAACCCTCCTCTCTAACTCTCCTCTCTAACCCTCCACTCCAACCCCTGTAGGACTGCTACCACCTCTACTAGTGTTTTTAGAGGTGTGGGGTGTCTGTAGTGTTTTTAGAGGTGTGGGGTGTCTGTAGTGTTTTTAGAGGTGTGGGGTGTATGTAGTGTGTTTAGAGGTATTGGCTGTCTGTAGTGTTTTAGAGATGTGGGGTGTCTGTAATGTTTTTAGGGGTGTGGGGTGTCTGTAGTGTTTTGAGAGGTGTGGGGTGTGTAGTGTTTTTAGAGGTGTGGGGTGTCTGTAGTGTTTTTAGAGGTGTGGGGTGTCTAGTGTTTTTAGAGGTGTGGGGTGTCTAGTGTTTTTAGAGGTGTGGGGTGTCTGTAGTGTTTTTAGAGGTGTGGGGTGTCTGTAGTGTTTTTAGAGGTGTGGGGTGTCTGTGGTGTTTTTAGAGATGTGGGGTGTCTAGTGTTTTTAGAGGTGTGGGGTGTCTAGTGTTTTTAGAGGTGTGGGGTGTCTAGTGTTTTTAGAGGTGTGGGGTGTCTGTAGTGTTTTTAGAGGTGTGGGGTGTCTGTAGTGTTTTTAGGGGTGTGGGGTGTCTGTAGTGTTTTGAGAGGTGTGGGGTGTCTAGTGTTTTTAGAGGTGTGGGGTGTCTGTAGTGTTTTTAGAGGTGTGGGGTGTATGTAGTGTTTTTAGAGGTGTGGGGTGTCTGTAGGAGGCGTGTCGGGAGACGGCACGGCCAGTGCCTCCGTTCGTCCTCGCCCTCCCGGGGAGAGACAGAGCACGTGCCAACAGCTTTCAAGTCATAAAAATCCCTCCTCCTCTCTGAATCACTTTGGTTTATAATGAAACCTTCCTTTATCCTCTCAGAGCCTCTCACACTGCTGCCTATTGTCCAGAACAACCTCTGTTACTGCTAAACGCTTTTCCACATGCTGCTGTGTGTGTGTAGAAATGTGTGTGGTGTGTTTGTATGCAGTGTGTGTGTTTGTTCTGTTACTTGTGTGTGTGTGAGTATGAGCGAGTTGTTCCATCTGAGTAGCTGTGACCAGTGCTGGCCGGTAGAAAGGAGTTTCATGGCTGCTGTGTGTTAGTAGACTGTGAGTCACAGAGCAGCTTTGTACTTTTAGAATGTTGTTTTATACCACAGATTTGTAGTGTTATGATGATGCTGTTTACCTCAGTCAACTCTCTATCTCTCTCTGGGTGCTGCCAGCCTGGGTTGGAGGGCAGAGCAACCTCAAAGGTGCCCTCCTGGCCTGGGGGTTTCTATGCCCACCTCTGCCCTCTGCACAGCACCCCAACAGCCAGGACCTGGGATATAGTACCGACTACATACATAAGTCATGACTTTGGGAGATATCTTGTTGTGTAACCACATCAATCCACATCCAGACAGTTGTGTGTATGTTACCCAACATGCTGTGCACAAAGAGACAGTGATGGCGGCCCGCGCTCCTTTAAAGCCCTCTAATGTTACTAGTCTGGTAGATGGTAATACAAACCGTCCCCGTCGGCCCAGATAAGAGGCGTCTGCTGAGCAAATCAACACCAGTGACCAGGAAGAGAGGGAGCATGTGTGTGAAGGGGTGGCACCGAAATGCAGCCAAGCTGAAATAAGAACAACAAGCACTCCACTAGCCTGATTCCCTTAATGACTGGAATCCCCCATGCACTGCCTTTTATGAGTGTTTTGGCTCAATAATATACCACACACACACACACACACACACACACACACACACGAGTACACGCACACACACGGAAGAAAGGCACGCGCCGATATAGCACTGATGTGGCAGTGTGTGTGTGTGTGTGTGTGTGTGTGTGTGTGTGTGTGTGTGTGTGTGTGTGTGTGTGTGTGTGTGTGTGTGTGTTAAAACAAACAGAAGGGAAAGGACAGAGGAAGAGGAGAATGATGGTATGAAAAACAAAGGACAAGAGAGTTGTTTCATTACAAACAGTGTTTTTCCTTCTGCAGTCAATCAGTCCATCAGAGGATGGGGATTGGCAGTGTTCTGTCAGACTGGGAGTGTATCCTATGATTATTATCACATCATGCTGTAGACACTTATAGACATTGTCTGGGGATTTCAGTGAGATATGACAGGGCATTAGTCACCCAACTAGTCAAGTAGGACAATATGAGATTGAAATCAATGAGGAGAGTGGAATCTACTCTAGTGGAATCTACTCTAGAGGAATCTAGTCTAGTGGAATCTACTCTAGTGGAATCTACTCTAGGGGAATCTACTCTAGGGGAATCTACTCTAGTGGAATCTACTCTACTGGAATCTACTCTAGTGGAATCTAGTCTAGAGGAATCTAGTCTAGAGGAATCTACTCTAGAGGAATCTACTCTAGTGGAATCTAGTCTAATGGAATCTACTCTAGTGGAATCTACTCTAGTGGAATCTACTCTAGGGGAATTTACTCTAGTGGAATCTACTCTAGTGGAATCTAGTCTAGAGGAATCTACTCTAGAGGAATCTACTCTAGAGGAATCTAGTCTAGAGGAATCTACTCTAGTGGAATCTAGTCTAGAGGAATCTAGTCTAGTGGAATCTACTCTAATGGAATCTAGTCTAGTGGAATCTACTCTAGTGGAATCTAGTCTAGTGGAATCTAGTCTAGTGGAATCTAGTCTAGTGGAATCTCTATTTCCCCTGCAGAACCGTTCTCAGCTTGAGATCTAACGATAAATCAGAGAGTGTGTGTGTGTGTGTGTGTGTGTGTGTGTGTGTGTGTGTGTGTGTGTGTGTGTGTGTGTGTGTGTGTGTGTGTGTGTCCGTGCGTGTGTGTGTGTGTCCGTGCGTGCGTATGTGAGAGAGGCATGTATCGCTTACACACACACACCTCCCCTCCACTCTAGCTGGTGACAGGTAGATATTGTGGCTGTGATAGAGGGAGTAGTCTCATCCACTCTCTGCTCATTGATCACACTGGGGACTGGTACGAGGGCTGATAACAGGCCTTTCTGCATTGATTAAACCCTTAACACACCTTCCTGTATGAACTCATTGTACTGTGTAAACGTAATACATGAAGCCATATACCATCATCATCACGTCTTATCAGTTCCCTTGTAGTCTAGTTGATCTGCTGCTCGATGCCAGTCAGTCAACCAATGACTGATCTGAGTTAACTATCTGCTTTAACCTCCTATCACCTACTTCATGCACCATCTACATTGTTGTACACACACACACACACACACTATATTGTGTATTGTCCTGGACAGGTATGTGTGATTTATGGTGTGTGTGTGTGTGTGTGTTGTGAAGAAAGACACTGTGTTGTAGAATAGATGCATGTACAGCACTCCGCCCCTAGAGAGTAGAGGTGGGTGGGAGCCTGCCTAGCCCTGCAGTGAAGTCAGAGTTATGTCAGCCAGATAAGAGACTTTACCTCCAGGGGCGACTCTTCCTCTTCCTCCCCCCTACCTGTCTGTGACAGGAGCTTTGTCTCCATAGACCACCACCTATCCCTCCATTCCTCTCTGCTCTCTTCTCCATCTATCCCTCCCTCCCCAGGTTGCAGGTGAACTTCCTGGCCCCTAGTGTTTGGGCGATAGATTATGTCTCTCTCTCTCTCTCTCTGCCTCTGCCTCTCTCTGTCAGAACAGGGCAGCCATTGTTGTGAGGCGCTCTGCGGCGTTCTCCCCCAAGGTTACTGGGCTACAGGGAGCTGAAAGGACACGCTAAGATCAATCACTCAATCTTAAGAAGAAAGGTGATAGATTGAGAGAGTACAGAAAAGGGGTGGGTCGGTAGGAGGGTGGAAGAGGCAAAGACACAGAGAAAGGTGAGATAGAAAAAAAGAGTAGAGAGACAGACAGAGGAAGTCCGATAGAAAAGAGAGAGGGAGGGAGAAAGCCCAGTAGAGAGAGGGGACATGGAGAGAGACAGACAGAGATATGGAGGGAGGGATAGAGACTATTACACAGAGAGAGATAGGGAGGGATAGAGACTATTACACAGAGAGAGAGAGATATGGAGGGAGGGATAGAGACTATTACACAGAGAGAGAGACAGACATAGAGGAATGGAGGGAGGGATAGAGACTATTACACAGAGAGAGATATGGAGGGAGGAAGCAAGGGAATTAAAGGAGGCGTTAGGGGAACATAGAGTCCCTTAGATCCTGTCGTCATGGTAGCATCGTGGGCATTAGGGCTCCCGAGTGTCGCAGCAGTCTAAGGCACTCCATCTCAGTGCAAGAGGTGTCACTGCAGTCCCTGGTTCGAATCCAGGTTGCATAACATCCTGATTGATTGGCCCAGTGTCGTCCGGGGTTGGCCGGGGTACAAAAACATTATTTATTTTAACCGTCTGCTCCCGGCCGAGGGGGCGGAGTCCACCTGGGCTACATTGTATTCTGACAGGTGCTGTCTCTCCTAAACAGAACACTAGGCCTTCAACCCATCATTGCAGACCAAAGTCCAACGTCTGGGCCCGGAACATTCATTTGGCACATTCCATTGGCTGACATCATCGTGGAACATTCTCTCACACACACAACGAGCAGGTGTTACAGGTGTCACACTGGATAGGTCATGATACACACCTAGAAGGTACATGCTGAAGTACTGCATGTCCCAGAGAGTTCAGCTTCCTGGTTTCCAGTGGGGCTGCTGATTGAAAGAAGGTCCATCTCAATAGACTGAAGTAGCTTTGTCTCCTTGTCTCCTTTCCTTCATCTGCACTGACCTGAATATTCAAAGGAATGACAGCTTTCCCATCCTGTCTTGTTCTGTCACATAGTATGTAGTAAGGAGACGAGAAGAGGATGCCACTTTAGACTATTGAGATACACCCCTACCAGACATCCCCCGGTCAAGGGACTGAGTCCTCGTCCTCTAGAACTCTGATCTAGGATCAGCTGTTGGAACTCCTTCATAAACAAGCCCCATGTTGTATGTGAGATGGCCACAGATTTGGGATCAGCTGTTGGCTGTGCTGTTGCAGATGTTGTTGTGACTAATCACTACTAAATGGCTTGTAGCTCTCAGGTGCACTGTGGCGTGCCGTGGAGTAGAGTGGGTGGGATGGTGTGTGTGTGTGTTGTTTTTATGTGCTTGCGTATGTATAGGTGGGATGATGGTTGTATCATGTACACATACACACAAATATCTTCTTGTTTTTGATATGTTAGCAGGCTTGTGTGTGTGTGGGGGGGGGGTGTCCTTGCATTTGCGTGCATGCTTGTCTTTGTTAGTACAGTGTGTGTGTGTGTGTGTGTGTGAGTCAGTGGTCAGTCACTGGAGATCACAGAGCCACCAGCTGGCCAAATTCACCTTCTCAACACAACTTTTATACACCATCGTCAAATCATCAAATACCTAGGGAGTCATTCCACCCTCACCTCTACCACCCCCACCACCTCTACCACCTCTACCTCCACCACCACCACCTCTACCCCCACCACCACCTCTACCCTCACCTCCACCACCACCTCTACCACCACCTCCACCACCTCTACCACCACCTCCACCACCACCTCTACCACCACCTCCACCACCTCTACCACCACCTCCACCACCCCTACCCTCACCTCCACCTCCACCACCACCTCTACCCCCACCTCTACCTCCACCTCCACCACCCCTACCCTCACCTCCACCACCACCTCTACCCCCACCTCTACCACCACCTCCACCACTACCTCTACCCCCACCTCCACCACCCCTACCCTCACCTCCACCACCACCCCTACCCTCACCTCCACCACCACCTCTACCACCACCTCCACCACCCCTACCCTCACCTCCACCACCACCCCTACCCTCACCTCCACCACCACCCCTACCCTCACCTCCACCACCACCTCTACCCCCACCACCTGTGGCTCTGTATCTTTGATATCCAGCTTCTTTTATTGTTATTATATATGTATTATATATTTAATATTAGACTGATGGTATGCAGCTGATTAAATAGATACATATGCCAGAGGGAGGGAGGCAAATACAGGGTGAGGGAAAGGGCGAGAGTAAGATAAAAAGATAGGGAGGGATGGATATTTTCCTGTCCCTGCCCATCCCACTAGCTTTTATCTACGAAATGAACCAACACCATGCATTTAAACAACCTGTTTATTGTGTTGCAGAACTAACCAACACAATGCATTTAAACGACCCATTGAGTGTGTTGCCAACCTGGACTCATGAGTGGACGTAATATAGTAAATGTAAATCTATCTATAAATGTATGTTATGTTTTATATAGCACGCATTTATTTGTGGATGTCCATCATCCATTTTGTATGATATATTACGAATTGCAATTCATAAAATATGTTACAAATTTGCAATAGGTATGATTTTTTATGAATTCCAATTTTTGGGGGCTAACGTTAGCTAGGTGTCTAGGTGGCTAACGTTAGCTGGGCTAGGGGTAAAGGTTAGGGTTAAGGTTAAGGCTTAGAAGTTAGGTTAAAGGGTTAAGGTTAGGGTTAGGGGAAAGGTTAGCTAACATGCTAAATAGTTGCAAAGTAGCTAAAAGTTATAAGTAGTTGCAAAGTTGCTAATGAACTTTTATTTAACTAGGCAAGTCAGTCAGATCTAGCAACATTTCGGTTACTGGCCCAATCTTTGTGCTGCCCACAACCTTTGTGTTCTTAGATGTTTGTGTTATACACCTACCCATCCACTCCAACCAACCACCCTCCTTTCATTATTTGTCGTAGGCTTTTACACTCATAACCGTATACATACGGGTTGAAAATGGCAGATCTGGGCACTGATAAATGCCTACATTGGAACGCAGTGGCTGTACAGTAACATGCTAAACATGATGTCAGAGCTCTGGCTCTGTTCTTCACAGCGCTGTATGGGTTCTGACTGACATGATGTCAGAGCTCTGGCTCTGTTCTTCACAGCGCTGTATGGGTTCTGACTGACATGATGTCAGAGCTCTGGCTCTGTTCTTCACAGCGCTGTATGGGTTCTGACTGACATGATGTCAGAGCTCTGGCTCTGTTCTTCACAGCGCTGTATGGGTTCTGACTGACATGATGTCAGAGCTCTGGCTCTGTTCTTCACAGCGCTGTATGGGTTCTGACTGACATGATGTCAGAGCTCTGGCTCTGTGCTTCACAGCGCTGTATGGGTTCTGACTGACATGATGTCAGAACTCTGGCTCTGTTCTTCACAGCGCTGTATGGGTTCTGACTGACATGATGTCAGAGCTCTGGCTCTGTTCTTCACAGCGCTGTATGGGTTCTGACTGACATGATGTCAGAGCTCTGGCTCTGTTCTTCACAGCGCTGTATGGATTCTGACTGACATGATGTCAGAGCTCTGGCTCTGTTCTTCACAGCGCTGTATGGATTCTGACTGACATGATGTCAGAGCTCTGTATGGGTTCTGACTGACAGACATTCTGGAAATTCACCACAGCACACCCACCTGAATGCACTCATGACTCCTTTCTGTGCGCACCAAAATGATGATCCGTTTCCCTGAATTGTGAAATCCTAACACTGTATATCGTATTTTATGACTTAGTTACTCGTGTTGGCATCAGAACCGGCTTTCAAATTATGCCCACCTGACCTAGATTGCGATTTATAATGGACAATTTTTCGATTCCATGAACAACAACAGTAATTGTGTGATGGCGGGGATGCAGGGTTGTTTTCCAAACAAAACAAGTGTTCTTGCTGTATTTCATCAAATTAACTGATATTGGTTGCATAAACACATTTAGCAGCTGTTATTGGGGGTGTAGCGAAATGCTTGTGTTCCTAGCTCCAACAGGAACTGTGTACACTTTGTAGAGGTGTGTGTCCACTTGGAGACACCAGTTAGTCCTCTCACTCAAACCCTTGTCCACTTGGAGACACCAGTTAGTCCTCTCACTCAAACCCTTGTCCACTAGGAG